>NW_028324300.1:12236939-12379439 GCF_058129835.1 Hydra viridissima
CCCAAAACTCAATTATATCATACCCAAAAGGAACTAATCCAAGGTCAAATTAATTTTTTTACAATGCATCTTTTCTATTATAGTAAACTTTTATCTAAATGGTCTTTTAGTAATCCCTTTGCATTTTTTCTATTTGATGTTTTAAAAACCTTTTTCTTCTTTTAACACGACCTTCTTCAAACGCTATTTGAAGAAGGTCGTGTAGAATATAATACGACCTTTTTAACAATAATCTGTAATAATAATTTGTAATAATATGATACAACCTTCTTCAAATAGCGTTTGATTGAAATGATTGAAAATCATTTAAAAAAGACTTATGATTAAAAATCGTTAGTCTTTTTTTAAATATTACGCCCAATAAACCTTAGCTAATATGATCTTTTTAAAAAGATTTATAATCTAAATAGGTAATTTATAATGATCCATTGAATCAAGATAATGCTGACGAATGCATATTTAAATATTTGGAAAATGTTATTTAATCAGTTTTTCACAAACCATAAAAGTATGCATTTGTATGATGCTAATATCAGAATAGATGAAAAAAATCTTTGCTGATTCGAACACTTATGTATTGTTAAGTTTCATCATAAAAATTTAGAATGTTTTGTTCGTTTCTCAATATCGCCAGGTTAGAATTATTTTGTTCCATCTCCTATTTTAAACGTTGAAAGTAAGTTTTTGATTTTTTTCTATAAGCAAAAATTGCTTAAAATTTTACTGTTACTTTTTTAAGAAATAATAACTTATTCTTTAAATAACTTATATTTAAAAAAACTATTTAGAAAAAAATTTTTAAAAATAAAATGTATTTTAAAAGTACTTAGTAAAATTAACAATTCATTTTCTCCCAACGTTTAAAATTAGAGATAGAACAAAATAATTCTAACCTGACGATATAAGAAACCGTTTCTGACTAATACATTTTTATAAGATGTACTGGCAGGTGTTTATATGTTAATATCTGCCAAAATATGAAGTCGAAATCCGAATTATTTAAAAGTATACTTAAGTATTTTGTGTATTTATGATTAAATATGATTATTTATATGTATTTATATATTTTTTAAAACGAGTTATCATAAGAATTTTACGTATTTAAGGTAATTCTAAGTATAAAAGAGTAGAGGCCGGGAGTTTGAATTATGAATGGGAGAAGAATGGTGGAACCTAATATAAGATTACAAAATAAACTAAAAACGCGTTTTAAGTTTGTTTCAAGTAAAAAATAGAGTAGTAGTGATTAGTTTGAAATAGGGAATGTCAGGGTCCCAATAGGAACCGGACGAGATCCGACCCGAACGGGTATCGCACACCGATAAAAGCGAGAACCTATCAATTTAAGTTCTCTTTTCATAGGACTTAAGCTGATTTTTTGTGTTTTCTTGTAATCAGAAAAACTTGTATAACGTTTTCTAAATAGGAAAGAAAATTCTCATAAATTTGTCGCACGCTTAACTAAAACTAGATTTTAACAATGTGCATATAAATTAGAGATAAATAAATTAGGTTGCTTAAAGTAAAAGTTGCTTAAGTAAATTTCAATTTAATTAAAATATTCTTTAATTAGAAGGGGGTATGAAACTGCTGTTTAACTTATTAAGAAACTTAATCGTAGAAAATGGGGATCACCGCGGCCAGATGAATGAGCTCAAGTCTAAGAGAGATAAAGTATTTTAACATTGTAATTATGTAACTCTAAAAAAACTCTATGAAAGTAAGCTGCGCATTAAAAAGCTTCTTTTGTTACATCTACATATAGTATAGTTATGATATATATGAATTCATGAAACTCGAAGATCTTTTACATTCGTTGATACTAGGGGTTCCAGCTAGAACTTTCTTTTAAAAGTTCGAACCTGAACAACAACATTTCAACTAAAATAAGAAATTCATTAAATTTTTGATATTTATATAAGAATTTTTTATTTTTGATATTAATATAAGAAATTCTTTAAATTTTTGATATTTATATAAGAATTTTTTGTTTTTGATATTTATATAAGAATTTCTTTAAATTTTTGATATTTATATAAGAATTTTTTATTTTTGATATTTATATAACAAATTCTTTAAATTTTTGATATTTATATAAGAAATTTTTTATTTTTGATATTTATATAAGAAATTCTTTAAATTTTCGATATTTATATAATAAATTCTTTAAATTTTTGATATTTATATAAGAATTTTTTGTTTTTGATATTTATATAAGAAATTCTTTAAATTTTTGATATTTATATAATAAATTCTTTAAATTTTTGATATTTATATAAGAATTTTTTGTTTTTGATATTTATATAAGAAATTCTTTAAATTTTTGATATTTATATAAGAATTTTTTGTTTTTGATATTTATATAAGAAATTCTTTAAATTTTTGATATTTATATAAGAATTTTTTATTTTTGATATTTATATAAGAAATTCTTTAAATTTTTGATATTTATATAACTACTACAATATGCGGATTCTGGCTCATTGATACTTTTCCATACTTAAGGAATTCAAGATGGTGTTGTGTTTTTAAAATGTAAAAATGTTATTAGATTTCCATCTCATTGTTAATATCATGCCGGAACCTGCAAAGAAGTATAAAACTGTATCTTTTTCGTAATTTATTCTAGACCAAAGAGTTGATCATAGTTCATAAATGTAAAGCATGGTTTTAGTTTGTAATGTCCAATGGCT
The DNA here is from genome assembly GCF_058129835.1 of Hydra viridissima. Lineage (NCBI taxonomy): Eukaryota > Metazoa > Cnidaria > Hydrozoa > Anthoathecata > Hydridae > Hydra > Hydra viridissima. Next base: position 12,239,633 of record NW_028324300.1, read on the forward strand.
AGCGTGTGAATTCCGTCTTGCAAGATGTGTCTTTTGTCATCGTTAGCGCTGAGTGCGACTTTGTTGATTTCTTCGGTGTAAACGTTATGCTGATGAGATCGGATAACGTTCATAGCTGCAAGCTTTTCATTTCCACTTAATAAGCAGTCTTTATAATCTTGATGAGTAATGTGTTTTTGAATATTCTCCATGGTTTGTTATTTTAAAAAAAAATTTATTCTTTAAAAATTTCACCACAAGGTATTGATAACTTCTTGAAAGTCAAGACCTTCATTCAATTTTTTTAAGACGTAAAGACACAAATGACCACAATAAGACGTGTTACCAAATTGCACTCTTTCACTGTTATAATAAACCAGGCTTTTCAAGTATTTAGTCAATTCAACAAGAGGAGGCTGAGCATAAGAGTCGAAGCTGTATTTTTTGTCAGCGTCTTTATACCAGCACACCCAATGAAACCCACCAGTGCTTGAATCTCCTGTATTCACAATACCACATTCTTTTTTTCTTGGCTTTTTTGGTAACTCATCCCTGACAAACACGCCTCGAAAGTTTTTTAATTTTAACTGTTTAGCAGCCTTTATCAATTGAAAGTTAGTTAAAGCTTCATTAGGTAAAACAATTCCTTCTACGTCAATCCATTGAAAGTCGATCATTTTTTTAATTTCTTAAAAAGTTTATCCGAATTTTTTTAACAAGCGATTTTTCATAGAATAGCGCCTAAAAAGGGAATGCTATTAAAGGGTGAGTTAGGTCCGAGTAATAAACCAGCTCCAACAGATTGATAACCTTTTCCAGTTTTAATGAAGAGTCCATCACCGTGAACATTTTTAGTCCATGGGGTGATAAACAATCCTTCTCCACCTAAAGTTTTTATCTTCATTCCATTTCCATTCTTTTTCAAGTAAACGATTCCTCTTCCTGCAATTTTGTCAACCATAGCAGAGCCAGCAGAAGAGCCTACACCTGCTAGCAATCCGGTGGCTAGAGCAGGAACTACTCTTGTTGCAAGAGTGCTACCTAACATACCTAATAAAGGTAGAAGAGCTCCGATGAATCCGCCTTCGACTTTCGAGTTGTATGCAACTTGTCTTTTGCTCAGTTTGAGTGTGACTCCTTTTCCAGCTTCATACGCTTTTCTAATTTTGTTCAATTGCGCATTAGTGATAGCGAGAACATGTTTACCGTTCAAGTCTTGATGAGAAAGCTTAATGCTAGTATCGGTTTTGTCTTGAATGGCTTTTTTAATTTTATCAGCTTGACCCTGCGAGATGTTAATTTTGATGTTTTGATAATTGCTCATTTTTTATGTATTAAAAATTATTTATTTCACTTCTCGAATATGATATCGTATTGCAATATCCTCTCCACGAAAATCAACCAAATCTCCATTCTGATCAATGATGCGAGTAACCATTGTTGAAATTTCAAACAGTTTAACAGGAAGATAAATCAAATGCATTGGTCTCTCGATGATTTTAAAACCTGGACTAACATTTGGATAAAAAGAGTAGATGCAATTGAGTTGGGTTCCATTAACGTAGGATGATCCGATAACGTTATTAACAATTCTGATGGTGTTAATGCTTAAAATTTTAGCGATATGATCCGACTCGTATTCGGAATTGGAATTTAATTTTCTTTTAGTAAATCCTAAAACTGAAGAGATGCTATTCTCCACGTTAAAGTCAATCAAATAATTCAAGCCAAGTTTAATGGTTGATTTTAAAGTATTAAGATTGACTCCAATTTGAAGGTTGTTTAGAGAGTAATTAATTTTATTTGCAATAATATAACTTCTACGTTGAGCTGTTTTTATTGTGTTTAAAATAGACTTTTGCAAATACTCATTGATGTCTTTAATGTCATAGCTTCCTGATGGAATGATAATGTTCTCCCAATTAGCTCCATTGTTCATGCTGTATTTGAAAGAATTGTTTTTACTGTTTACATTTGGAATGCTGTTGTAAGTCTCAAGACCGAGAAAAGCCATTTCATAACTTTTTCCTTCGTCAAAAACGATTTTATCCAAAAAATCAGTGGTGATAACACTTGATTTTCCATCTACATCGATGATTATACCTGACATTTTTTAAATAAGAATTATTTTTTAAATTGTTTTAGAAAAATAAAAAATCGTCAAATCCGCTTCGGTACTTTCCCTCGTTCTTTTTAGAAGAGAGATCGATGACGGCAAATCCGTGAGGTTCATTCCAGCAATGATTGCAAAAGGCTTTAAATTCTTCTATTTTCATATCGCAGGAAACGTGATCTTGATAAATGTGATTAACGCTTTTTTGGTCTTGTTTAAAGAGGCAAATAAAGTTAGCATTTTCTCTGATGGTATGTCTTGGAATCTCAAAATAATTTTGAGCGAGGTAAAAGCAGTCGACGTTGGAATGTCTTCCTCGGATGTAATATTTTTCACACTTGTTTTGATTGGTCAATTGCAAATCGTCAAAGATCATCAAATTGTTTTTGGTTGAGTCTAAGGATTCAGGTTCAGGTACATCATCAGCCGTTTCAAAGAATTGACACTCCATATCATCATTGTCGGAATATTTTTTTGAAATTTCCTCAATAACATCTTCAGGGTTTAAATTCAATTTTTCCATTTCGTCTTGTACATCATCCGTTAACAAATCAACAATATCCTTTTTAGGAAGTTTATTTTCGAATGATCTTTTGAGTATTTTGTATTCAGGTTGAAAAAGGGATTTGCCAAAGACTTGCAAGCGGCTGTAATCTAGCCAGCCAGGTCTTAAAAGTAAATTGAGTAGTAACGTTGTTTTTCCGCAACCAGACTTTCCAACGATGATTCCACGTATACTTTTAGGTAAAAGCTTGCTGTTGTTTCTTTTGGTTTTCCCAATTTTACACGACAATTTCATCACTTCCATATTTTTTATATTAAAAAAGTTTTTATATATGTTAAAATGTATTGCGTTAAATGTAAAAAAATAACAGAAACGAGCAACTTACGCCATGCAGTAAGCAAAAGCAATAGAAATATGCTTAAAGGAACTTGCACCATCTGCGGGATAAAAAAGAACAAATTTGTTTCTGCGCATGCGCTTAGCGGAGGAGACTTGGTGGAATCGATCAACAATTTTTCAAAAAAAATAAAGCTTCCATGGGCAAAGTTTCCAGGAGAAATGCACGTCCCAGGGATGAACTTTGCAGGGCCTGGTACTAATTTAGATAAAAGACTCACTTCCACAGACATGTATCAAGAGTGGAGCAAACCGGTGGATAGAGTGGACAATGCAGCATATCACCACGATTTAGCTTACAAGTATTTTAACGACAAACAAAACAGAAATTTAGCAGATCGAATGATGCTTGAAGAAATGGATTCTATACAAAATCCTACTCAAAAAGAAATAAGCGAGCGAAAAATCATCGAACCCATCATCAAAGCCAAAGCTAAATTCGGATTGGGTGTAAGTGATTTGAAATGGACAGACCAGCTTGCAGAGGAGCTTCATAAACCGGTGATTCATCATTTTAAAAGAAGAAGGGTGATTGTAAACGACATTGATGAAATATGGGCTGCAGATTTGGTGGACATGCAATCGTTTTCAAAATTCAACAACGGTGTAAAATATTTGCTCATGGTGATCGACGTGTTTTCAAAGTATGGATGGATCGTTCCGTTAAAAAGCAAAACGGGTCTTGAAGTGGCTGAAGCGATGAAAAAGATTTTCACAGAAAGAAAATGCGTCAAATTGTGGGTAGATAAAGGAAAAGAGTTTTACAACAAGCACGTGAGAGCGTTGGGTATGCAATTATACTCCACTGAAAACGAGGAAAAAAGTTCTGTTGTCGAGCGATGGAACAGAACGATGAAAGAGAGAATGTTTAAATATTTTTCAGCCAACAATACCAATAAATATATTGACGTATTAGATGAGATGGTGAAAAATTACAACAACACAAAGCACTCTTCCATCAAAATGACTCCATTGGAGGCCAGCGATGAAAAGAATAAAGGTAGGGTATGGTGGAATATGTATGGAAAGGATCAAACATTACCAGCAAAACCGAAATTCTTAATGGGTGATCAAGTGAGGATCGTAAAAAAGAAGTCTCATTTTGAAAAAGGGTATACACCGAGATGGACTGAAGAGGTTTTTACAGTGTCAAATGTTCAGCATACGAATCCACCCACGTATAAAATCGCTGACGCTAACGGTGAAGAAATTCAAGGCACCTTTTACGAGCAGGAGATGCAAAAGACGCATCAAGACATATTCAGAATTGAAAAAATCATTCGCAAAACCAAGAGCAAGTCGTTAGTCAAATGGTTAGGATATCCAGACTCGTTTAATTCATGGGTAGATAATAATGAATTGTTAAGTTTGCAAAAATAGACTACTGGTTTTGTATGATAAGAAAAAAAATTTGAATTTTGAGTTAAATAAATTTCTTTTCATATAAAAAATAACAATGAGTATGTCAGAAAATCAGCGTGCGATGATAGAACGGCTAAATGCAATGAATGAAAGGATAGAACCTCCAACGCCGGAAGAAATTACTAGTCTTGAAGAATATGCGTTAGAGTTGATAGAAAGAGATGAATTTACTTATGAAATAGAAGAAATTTATGAACAATTTATGGAAGAATATACTGAAAAATTTACGCAAGAATTTATGGAAAGATATTATTTAAGCGATGATGATTTTAATGTTTTAGACGAAGCTGCTGTATTTAGTTTGCCTAGTTCAGAAGATGTTGATCCTGAAGATTTACCTTACAATGGACCTTACAATGATACTATAGTTTTAGATTACAATTCGATGAGTGTTGAAGAACAAAATGAATATGATGATTATATATATAATGAATTGTTACAAGATATGCATAATGAAACGGGTGGAAACAACTTTATCATTTACATCAATGATGATGAAAGCGTAGAATACATTAATGAGGAGGAGAAAAGAAGAAATAGATTAAAGATTGAGACGTTGATTGAAGGTTTTAAAAAGGATGAATATAGAGTGTGTGCTTCTGCTGCTTAAAACGATAATCATTTTATTCTTTACATGTGAGGAATAAAATGATCTAAAAATTTATTTTTAATATGTAAAATGCATGCTCCTCACAAGTTTTTTAGAAACGCTGCATCAGCAGATCCTCACAAGTTTTTTAGAAACGCTGCATCAGCAGAATTTCATAGTTTGGATTTGCAATTAAAAATTTTGGAAGAGAGAGTTAGAGAGTTGGAGGAAAGAAGACCAAACAACATTATTGTGTCTACGAAAACGTTAGATCATCCACCTTATTTCAACGTTAACGAACAATATGAGATTTTTGCCCAGAAAGACATTAAATTTGCTGCTCTCTCACATACAATGATAGCTTTATCCATTGGGCTGAATTTGGAGAAAGGTGTTGCAGTGATAACATTAATGAATAAAATTACTGATCAATTGAATTATAGAAAAAACGAAGTTATTATTTCAGAGTCTGTAGATGATGTTATTATGGACGTGAATAGTAACAGCAAACAGGACGTGATTGTTAAAAAAGGAGAAAAACTTTGTAAGATTAGTTACATTGATTTAAAATAGTTTTTTTCGCTTAATAAAAAATGGAAATATTGAATGAAAAACTTTATCCAGTTCTTCCATCAGCTCCTATAGATGAAGGAGGACATGTTTATAGGCTTCAGAAAATAAGCGAGATTCAGAAAGAGATAGAGAGTGAAAAAGCAAAGCGAGTTCATCTAAGCAAAAAGTACCATCGCGTGTTTAGAATCATTTCGAATGTGGACAATGTGATGCAAGGATTATGTATAGCACTAGGTGCGACTGGAATAGGGCTTTTGTCTACGATTATTGCCAGTCCAGTAGCGATTGCGTGTGAAGGTATGGCTATTGGCATGGGGTTTTTATCGATTGTTGGAGGTCAAGTCAACAAAAAGATGGTATTAAAAGCGGAAAAGCATGAGAAGATCAAAGTGTTGGCTGAGTCGAAATTGAACACCATCAGCGAGCACATTTCCAAAGCGTTGATAGACGGAAAAATAAGCGATTCAGAGTTTCAATTGATTCTTGGTGAGCTTCAAAAATTTAAATCCTTGACGGTGGAAATACGAACCAAAACCAAAAAGGGAATAGATGAAGTTACTAAAGAAAACTTGATTCAAAAAGGTCGAGAAGACGCGATTCAAACGTTCAACAATATGTTTAAAAAATCGTAGATTTCCATGGATTCGCAAGCGAATCTAAGAAAGGATCAACGTAGTCGTAAAAACCAATTTATGTTTTTTTCCACGTATTTTAAAAAGGATCAACGTAGTCGTAAAAACCAATTTATTTTTTTTTTCCACGTATTTTAAAAAGATGTTTTTCTTTAAAATACAAGACCTAAATAAAAGGGATGAAATTGTGAAAGAAATTAATGACAGAAGAAACGGCAACATTTCAGATACGAATTTTCAAGCTGATGTGAGAAAGCTTTACAAGCCGATCATCGAGAGCAATGAAAAGATGATCAAAAGCCTGTCAGTCGATCAAAAAAAGAAAAGACCTTTCGAAGTGAACAAAGTTGGAGATAAAATATACATTGGAAAAATGGAGGTTGAAATAGATGGAAATGATATCATTGTCGGTGAAGAAAAGTATAATGGAACAAAAGGTCTTTGGGAACTGATGACTGAATTAACAATACCAAAGAACTATACCAATGAAGATTTGCAAAATTATGAAAAAATTTTAATGGACAGTGATGCTATAAGATCTGATTCGCAACCGCATAAACCGAAATCATCAAGAAGACCAAAGTATCAACAACTTATTGCTCCTATTTGGGAAAAAATGATGCGTATTGAAAAAGGTAAAAAAGGTCGCGGTGTCATTATTCTTCCAAGCGATCCTAATGCGTTGGTGGAAAAGCTTGAATTGAGTATAGCTGCTTGGCATGCTGGGAATACAGGATCAAGAAATGTGGCTGTTGCTATTTGCGATGAGCTGTTGAGACAGGGGGAGATTAATAAAGAGGAATACAAATCGTTAATGAGGACTATTGATAAAATTATTTAAAAAAAATAGATTTATTTAAAAAAATGCTCATTGTGAACAAAAGAAGATATGTGAAAAAGAACGTTGTTGGTGGAGGTGGTATTGTGGACATGATTAAAAATTTCATAAAAAGAGCAGCTGCGTCAAGTGTGTCAAAAGCAACAGTGAATTTGCTTAAAAATGCTGCAACAAGTAAAATTGGACAAGAAGCGATTACAGCTGCAAAATCTGCTGGGACAGAGTTAGCCCTTTCAGCCATTTCCGCTGCTAAAGATGTAGCTATTGATAAAGGTAAAAAGACCATTGAAAAATTAAAGACTGGTTCATCTATTCAAAGTAAGAAAATGTCTAAAAAGAACGCGATTCGAATTCAAGACCTGGTGAAAATGGGACAGGGTATGAAAATAGTATGAAGATAGCATTCTATTGCGATGACTTGTTATAAACTTGCAATGTCTTGCAATGAGAGACATTTAAATGAATTAAATAACTTTTTTTATTATATAAAAAATGATAAGTACTGAGCGATTAAGAGTTACTGAGAACCCAGAGTATGATATTGGTATTGAAAAAGTTGATTTTTTTGAGTACCTTCCAACCAATCTCGATTTAAATTCTTCAGGCACGATTACTTTTGAGATTGACTGTCAATCGATTCAAACAGTACCATCAGAGGCTTACATTCTTATTGAAGGAGTGTTGAAAAAGAGCGATGGAACCTTTTATGATGCTAAAGACAACATTGCACTGGTGAACAACGCTTTGATGTATTTGTTTAATGATGTGACTTATGACTTGTCGGGAGAGCAAGTGGAACGAGTGATGTATCCAGGTCCAGCCACCACCATACTTGGATTGATGAAATATCCTTATGGATTTCAGTTTGCTGATGGATTAAAACAGATGTGGTATATGGATACGTCAAATCTTGTTGGAAATTCAGGATTCAATGTTAGACGAGACCACTTGTTTGCAGACACTACATCCGTTGGAGCTTTTTCGTTTAAAATTCCGTTGAAACACATTTTTGGATTTTGCGAAACCTATGACAAAGTTGTTTATGGGTTTAGGCATACCATCACCTTTACAAAGAAAGAATGTGATGATGCGATTTATAGAGCGGAGAGCGTTAGTGCAGGAATGATCAACCTTAAAAAATTCAGACTTTATATGCCTCGCGTTGAATTGGATATTTCGAAAAAGACTGATTTCATGAATTTAATGGCCCAAAAAATTCCCATTCAAGTGGCTTATAAATCAAACAAATGTGAAAGACAGCTTATTCCAGCTGGTCAAACAGAATTTACCTGGTCGCTTGGAAGAGTTACTGACAAAAGCATTCCAAGATTTATCTTGTTCGGACTTCAGACAAACAGAAATTCCAGTCAAACAGTTAATCCATCACTATTCGACCATTGTGATGTTAGCAATTTTTACGTGACTGTTAATGGAATAAAGTATCCAAATTACAATTACGACTTGAATTTTGGAGAAAAGAGAGTGGTCATGGCTTATTCAGATGCGTTCTCTTTTGATGAAAAATATTACGGCACAAATGAACTTGTTTGTCAATCTGGGTTAAGCTTGCTTGAATATATAAAATTATATCCGTTGTTCTTTGTGGATATCAGCAAGCAAAAAGAAAGAGTGGCGTCGGAAACAGCTGAATTAGTGGTAAACATTAAATTTCGAACTTCAACTATTGCAAATACCGTTATTTTTGCAGTGGTGATCTCTGACAAACTGCTTAAATTTGTTTCAGACGGAACCAACATGACTGCTGTTTATTAGTTTTTAATCTGAATAAAAATGGATAGCAAAACGTTAAAAGAATTGCGTGAATTAGGTAAAAGCCATGCGATAAAGGGTTACTCGGAAATGAAAAAGGATGAGCTTGTGAAAGCAATAAAAAACACAAGACCAGTCATTGGTGAACATTCTAAAGAATCATGATTTTTTGAATTGACTTAAAGAAAATCTTGGTATAATAAAATGAGATATACAACATCGTATTTGAAAAATTTGTTGAATGAAAACAGCGTTAGTAAAACAGCAGATGATTTAATAACGTTGATGATGCTTGCGGTTGAAAATAATTTGATCAGTAAAGATGAGATTTTAGAAAGAGCAAAAGAAAAAAAAGTAAAGCCTCCTCCAAAAGAAAAAAAACCTGTTGATCCAAAATGGGAATGGCTTACAAAGCGATGGCAGGGACTGGACGTGGATGGAGATATTTAGAGCGTCGAGATGGAAAGGTGGATAATGGAATCAAGATTGAATTTTTAAATTCTGAAAAGCTTGAAAAACGTAAAAAGCAGCAAAATTGATTTTTTAACTTTTAACATGTTAAAAAATTGACTTAAATAAAATTCTTGGCATAAATAAAAAGATGGAGAGGAAGTATGTGATTGAATTTGATACCATAGGTCGTGCGCATCTGTTTTATGAAGAAAAAGAAATTCATGCGACTGGATGTGAATTTACTGCACATGACGAGTGGGGAAGAAAGTATACGATTAGATTTGATGAAATGGGTCAAGCACATGTATACGACTCAATAAGCGAAATTTTTGCCAATTATCTTGTTTCATAAGTTTTTAATTCTCCCGCGAAAAGAATTAAAAAACGGTAAAAACTTTTCGAAGAAGAAAATATGCTGAAAGTGTGCCAAGATTTAAAAAAATTGAATTGACTTAAAGAAAATCACGGCAGATATAAAATGAGTATCTATTCTTCAAAAAAATTAATTGCTAAAGAGCGAAGACTTGAATGCATCGAAAAAAATTTTCTTTCCCTTAATAAAATGGGTGATAAAACTGATGCTAAAAAGCAAAAAGCAAAAACTTTCGCCAAAGAGCGAAAAATTGAAAGTGACATAAAGAAAAATCTTTCCGTAATAAAAATGGAAAGTAAAAGTGTGAAAGATCAAAAAGTATCAATGGCATCATTAAGAAGAGATGCTAAAGAAAGAGCTATAAAAGACTATACCAGAATGACTAGGGATGAGCTTGTGAAAGCAATAAGAACAACAAAACCTGTCATTGGTCAAAAGTCTGTTAATGATCGAAAAGATCGAAATAAAATGACTGTAAAAGAATTAAGAGAGATCGCTAAAGGTCGTGATGATATCAAAGGTATCTATAAAATGAAAAAAGCTGATCTCATTGCAGCTTTAAATATTACCATCATTGGAAGTGGTCCTGCTCCTCAACCTGTAGCTCGTAGACGCACGACTGAGGCGAGACCTTTGCCTGTTAATGAAAGCGTGGTTAGGTTTGTTCGACCAGCTGTAAAAGTTTCTGTAAAACCTACAAAAGTTTCAATAAAGCCGACAAAAGTAAGGTTTGTTCATCCACCTACAAAAGTTTCTGTAAAGCCGACAAAAGTAAGGTTTGTTGTTAGTCCTGAAAGACCTGTGCCTGCCCCAAGACCTGTGCCTGCTCCAAGACCAAGGTCTGACGACTTGATTTCATTCGAACCTTCTACTCTATCGCAAAATCAGGTAACAAGAGATGAACCCTCTATTCTTAACACACCGGTTATAGATTCAACAAACGTTATTACACCTAGACCGGTTCCAGCACCAAGACCTTTATTTTCAAGTCTGAAGGCAGCTGCAAAAAGTGTGGCGTCGTATGTTAAAACTAAGTTTAATGATATTAAAGAATGGATAGAACCCTACGTTCCTGAAGTAGTCAAGAATCAGGTAAGCAAATCAGTAGAACAAATCGATAAAAAGATAAAGTCTATCAAATCACTTGTATTAAGAACAGAGTATAAACAACCCGTGCCAATTATAGTACAGCCTGTGCCAAAACCATTTACAGTAAAGTTTAAAATGACTGAACATTCAGCGGAGAGTTCTGTGAGACAATTTTCTTACACACCTTCTTCTCGATACCAAGACATTGCAACCTTTTTAAATTTGGTGAGAGAGTCTAGCATTCAAACCATGGAAGGGGAAAGAAACACCAGAGTAAGAATTATTTTAACGTGTGAAATGAAATCTGTAAGCATGATGACTGGTGAAGAAGTGACTCGGGAAGCAAGCTTTTCATCAAGATCAGAGATTGTTCTAGCAACTACAAATGTAAGAGAGCTCATGGGTGAAATGGAAGAGAAAGTCTTGGAAAGTAGTGTTAAATACAATGCTTTAGGATCTAATTGCACTATATCTAAGATTTTAAGAATGGATATTAACTTTACTGATTATGAACCTCTTAGCGGTTCCTCCTATATTGAACTGTCTAAAGAGCTGAAAGACAAAAAGGCGATCATCAACATGGAAAACAAGGACGATCAATGCTTTAAATGGTCAGTCACTCGAGCGTTGAATCTGAAAAATAAAAACAACGAAAGAATTGATGAAGACTTGATTAAAAAATCAGAAGAGCTGAATTGGGAAGGAATGGAGTTTCCTGTCAAGATCGCTCAAATTAAAAAGTTTGAGAAAAATAATCCAACTATTAGCATTAACGTCTTTGGGTATGAAAATAAAAAACCTTACCCTTTGCGAGTATCTGAATTTGCTGATCGAAATAACTGTGTTGATTTGTTGTTTATTTCAAACGAAGACACTGACCATTATTGCGTGATTAAAAGTTTGAGTCGGTTATTATCTACACAAACATCAAAAGGTAAAAGAAAACAACATTATTGCAGAAATTGCTTACAAGGTTATGACCAGGAAGAAAAGCTTCAACAGCATCAACCTTATTGCTATGACAACGATGCAGTAAGAATCGAACTTCCTAAAGAAAGAACGACCGTTCATTTTAAAAACTATAACAAGTCTATGAGAGTTCCATACGTTGTCTATGCAGACTTTGAAAGTTTCATCAAACCTCTTAACACTTGCACACCGAATTCGAAAGAGTCGTACACCAAACAATATCAAAAGCACGTTCCAAGCTCCTTCTGCTATTATATCAAATGCTTTGACGATAGCCTTTACAAAGGAGAACCAGTCATGTACACAGCTGAAAGCGAAGAGGATGACGTAGCTCAAAAGTTTATAACCATGCTTGAAGCTGACCTTATAAAGATTCTCGACAAGATTGATATAGTAAAAAAGAAAGTCATGACTGATGAGGATGAAAAGAATTTTGAGACTGCAACTCTATGTCATATTTGCGAATCAGATCTTAACAGTGACAAAGTGTGGGATCACTGTCATTTAACTGGAAAGTATCGAGGAGCTGCTCATAACAAATGCAACTTGATTTATAAACTTCCAAAATTCATACCCATCATTTTCCATAATTTGTCCGGTTATGACAGTCATTTGTTCATCAAGAAATTAGGTGGAAAGCTCAATTGCATACCCAACAATGAAGAAAAATATATCAGTTTCTCGAAAAAAATCAAAGTAAGAGAATTTATTAATAAGAAAGGTAAACTAAAGGAAATATGGAAAGAATTAAGGTTTATTGATAGCTTCAGATTCATGGCTGGTAGTTTAGACGGTTTGGCTAAAAATCTAAACAACGATCAATGCAAAAACGTTGCTCAATATTACTCTGGAGAAAAGTTTGATTTATTAAGAAAAAAAGGTATTTACCCTTATGACTGGGTGGACTCGATTGAAAAGTTCTCTGAAACGCAATTACCTCCTATTGAAACATTCTATTCCAAACTGAATGATGAGGGAATAAGCTGTGAAGACTATGCGCATGCGCAAAACGTTTGGGATGTATTTGGATGTAAAACGTTTAAAGATTATCAAGAACTGTACAACATGTCTGACGTTCTGATACTTGCTGATATCTTTGAAAATTTCAGAGACGTGTGCCGTACCTATTACAAGCTTGATCCTGCTTGGTATTACACCTCACCTGGTTTGGGTTGGGATGCCATGTTAAAACTAACTGGAATTCGGTTAGAGCTTCTGTCTGATATTGATATGCTTAATATGATAGAAAAAGGGATACGCGGTGGAATTTGCATGATCAGCAAACGACATGGAACTGCTAACAACAAATACATGCCAGACTATGATCCTTCAAAACCTTCTAAATTCATTCAATACTTAGACGCTAATAATTTATATGGATGGGCTATGTGTAAGCCTCTTCCTTTTAGAGGATTCAGATGGATGACTGAAGAGGAACTCGCTAATTGGAAATCCATGCCTTGTATTCTCGAAGTGGACTTGGATTATCCTAAAAGTCTACACGATTTACACAACGACTATCCTTTAGCTCCTGAAAGACTAAAAATTAATAAAGTGGACAAGCTCGTTCCTAATTTAAACAACAAAGAAAAATACGTCATTCATCATGAAAACCTAAAACTCTATGAACGACTTGGATTGATCACTACTAAAATTCATCGAGGTGTCACCTTTGAAGAAGAACCCTTCATGAAACAATACATCGATCTCAACACTGGATTAAGAGCAAAAGCTAAAAACGAGTTTGAAAAAGAATTTTTTAAACTCATGAATAACTCTGTCTTTGGAAAAACCATGGAGAATATTCGAAAGCATGTTGATATTAAACTAATCACCACAAGAAAAGAAGTCTTGAAATTGTCAAGAAAGTCTAATTATGATAGAAATACCATTTTTGATGAAAACCTTACTGCAGTTCATATGAAAAGAACAAAACTCTTTTACAACAAGCCTGTTTACTTAGGACTAAGCGTTCTAGACATAAGCAAAACTTTGATGTTTGATTTCCATTACAACTATATCAAACCTAAATACGGAGATCGCGCGAAACTACTCATGACTGACACTGACTCGCTCATCTATGAAATCGAAACGAAAGATTTTTATCAAGACATTTCTGGCGATCTTGAAACCAAATTTGACACGAGCAACTTTTCTAAAGACCATCCTGCTATTGAAAACGCTGGGTTTAAAGTAGGGTTAAATAATAAGATTATCGGTATGTTCAAAGATGAGGCTGGTGGAAAAATAATTAAAGAGTTTGTTGGGCTTCGTCCTAAGCTCTACTCTTACAAAACATATGAAAAAGAAGAGAAAAGATGCAAAGGGGTTAAAAATAAAGTCGTTCAAAAACACATTACTCATCAAGATTATAAAGACTGCTTATTAAGTGGAAATGAAAAGCTTGCAGCTATGAACGTTATCCGATCTCATCAGCATAACGTTTACACCGAAGAAATCAACAAAGTCGCACTCAGCGCTAACGATGACAAAAGACACATCTTGCAAGACGGAATTCACACGCTAGCCATTGGACATTACAAACTAAAACCATGCTTTACATTTATGAACTATGATCAACTCTTTGGTCTAGAATAAATTACGATAAAGATACAGTTTTATACTTCTTTGCAGGTTCCGGCATGATATTAACAATGAGATGGAAATCTAATAACATTTTTACATTTTAAAAACACAACACCATCTTGAATTCCTTAAGTATGGAAAAGTATCAATGAGCCAGAATCCGCATATTGTAGTAGTTATATAAGAATTTTTTGTTTTTGATATTTATATAAGAAATTCTTTAAATTTTTGATATTTATATAAGAAGTTTTTGCTTTTGATATTTATATAAGAATTTTTTATTTTTGATATTTATATAAGAAATTTTTGTTTTTTGATATTTATATAAGAAAATCTTTAAATTTTTGATATTTATATAAGAATTTTTTGTTTTTGATATTTGTAAAAGAATTTTTTATTTTTGATATTTATATAAGAAATTCTTTAAACTTTTGATATTTCTATAAGAATTTTTTGTTTTTGATATTTATATAAGAAATTCTTTTAATTTTTGATATTTCCATAAGAATTTTTTATTTTTGATATTTATATAAGAATTTCTTTAAATTTTTGATATTTATATAAGAATTTTTTATTTTTGATATTTATATAACAAATTCTTTAAATTTTTGATATTTATATAAGAAATTTTTTATTTTTGATATTTATATAAGAATTTTTTGTTTTTGATATTTATATAAGAATTTTTTATTTTTGATATTTATATAAGAATTTTTTGTTTTTGATAATTATATAAGAAATTCTTTAAATTTTTGATATTTATATAAAAAATTCTTTAAATTTTAGATATTTATATAATAATTTTTTGTTTTTGATATTTATATAAAAATTTTTTGTTTTTGATATTTATATAAGAAATTCTTTAAATTTTTGATATTTCTATAAGAATTTTTTATTTTTGATATTTATATAAGAATTTCTTTAAATTTTTGATATTTATATAAGAATTTTTTATTTTTGATATTTATATAAGAAATTCTTTAAATTTTTGATATTTATATAAGAATTTTTTATTTTTGATATTAATATAAGAAATTCTTTAAATCTTTGATATTTATATAAAAATTTTTTGTTTTTGATATTTATATAAGAAAATCTTTAAATTTTTGATATTTCTATAAGAATTTTTTATTTTTGATATTTATATAAGAATTTTTTGTTTTTGATATTTCTATAAGAATTTTTTATTTTTGATATTTATATAAGAATTTTTTGTTTTTGATATTTATATAAGAAATTCTTTAAATTTTTGATATTTATATAAGAATTTTTTATTTTTGATATTAATATAAGAAATTCTCTAAATTTTTGATATTTATATAAAAAATTCTTTAAATTTTTGATATTTATATAAGAATTTTTTGTTTTTGATATTTATATAAGAAATTCTTTAAATTTTTGATATTTATATAAGAATTTTTTATTTTTGATATTAATATAAGAAATTCTCTAAATTTTTGATATTTATATAAAAAATTCTTTAAATTTTTGATATTTATATAAGAATTTTTTGTTTTTGATATTTATATAAGAATTTTTTGTTTTTGATATTTATATAAGAATTTTTTGTTTTTGATATTTATATAAGAAATTCTTTAAATTTTTGATATTTATATAAGAATTTTTTGTTTTTGATAATTATATAAGAAATTCTTTAAATTTTTGATATTTATATAATAATTTTTTGTTTTTGATATTTATATAAGAAATTCTTTAAATTTTTGATATTTATATAAAAAATTCTTTAAATTTTTGATATTTATATAATAATTTTTTGTTTTTGATATTTATATAAGAATTTTTTGTTTTTGATATTTATATAAGAATTTCTTTAAATTTTTGATATTTATATAAGAATTTTTTGTTTTTGATATTTATATAAGAAATTCTTTAAATTTTTGATATTTATATAAGAATTTTTTATTTTTGATATTAATATAAGAAATTCTCTAAATTTTTGATATTTATATAAAAAATTCTTTAAATTTTTGATATTTATATAAGAATTTTTTGTTTTTGATATTTATATAAGAATTTTTTGTTTTTGATATTTATATAAGAATTTTTTGTTTTTGATATTTATATAAGAAATTCTTTAAATTTTTGATATTTATATAAGAATTTTTTGTTTTTGATAATTATATAAGAAATTCTTTAAATTTTTGATATTTATATAATAATTTTTTGTTTTTGATATTTATATAAGAAATTCTTTAAATTTTTGATATTTATATAAAAAATTCTTTAAATTTTTGATATTTATATAATAATTTTTTGTTTTTGATATTTATATAAGAATTTTTTGTTTTTGATATTTATATAAGAATTTCTTTAAATTTTTGATATTTATATAATAATTTTTTGTTTTTGATATTTATATAAGAATTTCTTTAAATTTTTGATATTTATATAAGAATTTTTTATTTTTGATATTAATATAAGAAATTCTTTAAATTTTTGATATTTATATAAAAAATTCTTTAAATTTTTGATATTTATATAAGAATTTTTTGTTTTTGATATTTATATAAGAATTTTTTGTTTTTGATATTTATATAAGAATTTTTTGTTTTTGATATTTATATAAGAATTTTTTGTTTTTGATATTTATATAAGAAATTCTTTAAATTTTTGATATTTATATAAGAATTTTTTGTTTTTGATAATTATATAAGAAATTCTTTAAATTTTTGATATTTATATAATAATTTTTTGTTTTTGATATTTATATAAGAAATTCTTTAAATTTTTGATATTTATATAAAAAATTCTTTAAATTTTTGATATTTATATAATAATTTTTTGTTTTTGATATTTATATAAGAATTTTTTGTTTTTGATATTTATATAAGAATTTCTTTAAATTTTTGATATTTATATAAGAATTTTTTGTTTTTGATATTTATATAAGAATTTCTTTAAATTTTTGATATTTATATAAGAATTTTTTATTTTTGATATTAATATAAGAAATTTTTTAAATTTTTGATATTTATATAAAAAATTCTTTAAATTTTTGATATTTATATAAGAATTTTTTGTTTTTGATATTTATATAATAATTTTTTGTTTTTGATATTTATATAAGAAAGTCTTTAAATTTTTGATATTTATATAAGAATTTTTTGTTTTTGATAATTATATAAGAAATTCTTTAAATTTTTGATATTTATATAATAATTTTTTGTTTTTGATATTTATATAAGAAATTCTTTAAATTTTTGATATTTATATAAGAAATTCTTTAAATTTTTGATATTTATATATTAAGTTTTTGTTTTTGATATTTATATAAGAATTTTTTGTTTTTGATATTTATATAAGAATTTCTTTAAATTTTTGATATTTATATAAGAATTTTTTGTTTTTGATATTTATATAAGAATTTCTTTAAATTTTTGATATTTATATAAGAATTTTTTATTTTTGATATTAATATAAGAAATTCTTTAAATTTTTGATATTTATATAAAAAATTCTTTAAATTTTTGATATTTATATAAGAATTTTTTGTTTTTGATATTTATATAAGAATTTTTTGTTTTTGATATTTATATAAGAAATTCTTTAAATTTTTGATATTTATATAAGAATTTTTTGTTTTTGATAATTATATAAGAAATTCTTTAAATTTTTGATATTTATATAATAATTTTTTGTTTTTGATATTTATATAAGAAATTCTTTAAATTTTTGATATTTATATAAAAAATTCTTTAAATTTTTGATATTTATATAATAATTTTTTGTTTTTGATATTTATATAAGAATTTTTTGTTTTTGATATTTATATAAGAATTTCTTTAAATTTTTGATATTTATATAATAATTTTTTGTTTTTGATATTTATATAAGAATTTCTTTAAATTTTTGATATTTATATAAGAATTTTTTATTTTTGATATTAATATAAGAAATTCTTTAAATTTTTGATATTTATATAAAAAATTCTTTAAATTTTTGATATTTATATAAGAATTTTTTGTTTTTGATATTTATATAAGAATTTTTTGTTTTTGATATTTATATAAGAATTTTTTGTTTTTGATATTTATATAAGAATTTTTTGTTTTTGATATTTATATAAGAAATTCTTTAAATTTTTGATATTTATATAAGAATTTTTTGTTTTTGATAATTATATAAGAAATTCTTTAAATTTTTGATATTTATATAATAATTTTTTGTTTTTGATATTTATATAAGAAATTCTTTAAATTTTTGATATTTATATAAAAAATTCTTTAAATTTTTGATATTTATATAATAATTTTTTGTTTTTGATATTTATATAAGAATTTTTTGTTTTTGATATTTATATAAGAATTTCTTTAAATTTTTGATATTTATATAAGAATTTTTTGTTTTTGATATTTATATAAGAATTTCTTTAAATTTTTGATATTTATATAAGAATTTTTTATTTTTGATATTAATATAAGAAATTTTTTAAATTTTTGATATTTATATAAAAAATTCTTTAAATTTTTGATATTTATATAAGAATTTTTTGTTTTTGATATTTATATAATAATTTTTTGTTTTTGATATTTATATAAGAAAGTCTTTAAATTTTT
Source organism: Hydra viridissima (assembly GCF_058129835.1). Classification (NCBI taxonomy): domain Eukaryota; kingdom Metazoa; phylum Cnidaria; class Hydrozoa; order Anthoathecata; family Hydridae; genus Hydra; species Hydra viridissima. The sequence continues at coordinate 12,258,497 of NW_028324300.1, forward strand.
GATATTTATATAAGAATTTTTTGTTTTTGATAATTATATAAGAAATTCTTTAAATTTTTGATATTTATATAATAATTTTTTGTTTTTGATATTTATATAAGAAATTCTTTAAATTTTTGATATTTATATAAGAAATTCTTTAAATTTTTGATATTTATATATTAAGTTTTTGTTTTTGATATTTATATAAGAATTTTTTGTTTTTGATATTTATATAAGAATTTCTTTAAATTTTTGATATTTATATAAGAATTTTTTGTTTTTGATATTTATATAAGAATTTCTTTAAATTTTTGATATTTATATAAGAATTTTTTATTTTTGATATTAATATAAGAAATTCTTTAAATTTTTGATATTTATATAAAAAATTCTTTAAATTTTTGATATTTATATAAGAATTTTTTGTTTTTGATATTTATATAAGAATTTTTTGTTTTTGATATTTATATAAGAAAATCTTTAAATTTTTGATATTTATATAAGAATTTTTTGTTTTTGATATTAATATAAGAAATTCTTTAAATTTTTGATATTTATATAAAAAATTCTTTAAATTTTTGATATTTATATAAGAATTTTTTGTTTTTGATATTTATATAAGAATTTTTTGTTTTTGATATTTATATAAGAATTTTTTGTTTTTGATATTTATATAAGAATTTTTTGTTTTTGATATTTATATAAGAAATTCTTTAAATTTTTGATATTTATATAAGAATTTTTTGTTTTTGATAATTATATAAGAAATTCTTTAAATTTTTGATATTTATATAATAATTTTTTGTTTTTGATATTTATATAAGAAATTCTTTAAATTTTTGATATTTATATAAAAAATTCTTTAAATTTTTGATATTTATATAATAATTTTTTGTTTTTGATATTTATATAAGAATTTTTTGTTTTTGATATTTATATAAGAATTTCTTTAAATTTTTGATATTTATATAAGAATTTTTTGTTTTTGATATTTATATAAGAATTTCTTTAAATTTTTGATATTTATATAAGAATTTTTTATTTTTGATATTAATATAAAAAATTTTTTAAATTTTTGATATTTATATAAAAAATTCTTTAAATTTTTGATATTTATATAAGAATTTTTTGTTTTTGATATTTATATAATAATTTTTTGTTTTTGATATTTATATAAGAAAGTCTTTAAATTTTTGATATTTATATAAGAATTTTTTGTTTTTGATAATTATTTAAGAAATTCTTTAAATTTTTGATATTTATATAATAATTTTTTGTTTTTGATATTTATATAAGAAATTCTTTAAATTTTTGATATTTATATAAGAAATTCTTTAAATTTTTGATATTTATATAATAAGTTTTTGTTTTTGATATTTATATAAGAATTTTTTGTTTTTGATATTTATATAAGAATTTCTTTAAATTTTTGATATTTATATAATAATTTTTTGTTTTTGATATTTATATAAGAAATTCTTTAAATTTTTGATATTTATATAAGAAATTCTTTAAATTTTTGATATTTATATAATAAGTTTTTGTTTTTGATATTTATATAAGAATTTTTTGTTTTTGATATTTATATAAGAATTTCTTTAAATTTTTGATATTTATATAAGAATTTTTTGTTTTTGATATTTATATAAGAATTTCTTTAAATTTTTGATATTTATATAAGAATTTTTTATTTTTGATATTAATATAAGAAATTCTTTAAATTTTTGATATTTATATAAAAAATTCTTTAAATTTTTGATATTTATATAAGAATTTTTTGTTTTTGATATTTATATAAGAATTTTTTGTTTTTGATATTTATATAAGAAAATCTTTAAATTTTTGATATTTATATAAGAATTTTTTGTTTTTGATATTAATATAAGAAATTCTTTAAATTTTTGATATTTATATAAAAAATTCTTTCAATTTTTGATATTTATATAAGAATTTTTTGTTTTTGATATTTATATAAGAATTTTTTGTTTTTGATATTTATATAAGAAATTCTCTAAATTTTTGATATTTATATAAAAAATTCTTTAAATTTTTGATATTTATATAATAATTCTTTGTTTTTGATATTTATATAATAATTTTTTGTTTTTGATATTTATATAAGAAATTCTTTAAATTTTTGATATTTATATAAGAATTTTTTGTTTTTGATAATTATATAAGAAATTCTTTAAATTTTTGATATTTATATAAGAAATTCTTTAAATTTTTGATATTTATATAATAATTTTTTGTTTTTGATATTTATATAAGAAATTCTTTAAATTTTTGATATTTATATAAGAAATTCTTTAAATTTTTGATATTTATATTATAATTTTTTGTTTTTGATATTTATATAAGAATTTTTTGTTTTTGATATTTATATAAGAAATTCTTTAAAGTTTTGATATTTATATAAGAATTTTTTGTTTTTGATATTTATATAAGAATTTTTTTAAATTTTTGATATTTATATAAGAATTTTTTATTTTTGATATTAATATAAGAAATTCTTTAAATTTTTGATATTTATATAAAAAATTCTTTAAATTTTTGATATTTATATAATAATTTTTTGTTTTTGATATTTATATAAGAATTTTTTGTTTTTGATATTTATATAAGAATTTCTTTAAATTTTTGATATTTATATGAGAATTTTTTGTTTTTGATATTTATATAAGAATTTTTTGTTTTTGATATTTATATAAGAAATTCTTTAAATTTTTGATATTTCTATAAGAAATTCTTTAAATTTTTGATATTTATATAAGAATTTTTTATTTTTGATATTTATATAAGAAATTCTTTAAATTTTTGATATTTATATAAGAATTTTTTATTTTTGATATTAATATAAGAAATTCTTTAAATCTTTGATATTTATATAAAAATTTTTTGTTTTTGATATTTATATAAGAAAATCTTTAAATTTTTGATATTTCTATAAGAATTTTTTATTTTTGATATTTATATAAGAATTTTTTGTTTTTGATATTTCTATAAGAATTTTTTATTTTTGATATTTATATAAGAATTTTTTGTTTTTGATATTTATATAAGAAATTCTTTAAATTTTTGATATTTATATAAGAATTTTTTATTTTTGATATTAATATAAGAAATTCTCTAAATTTTTGATATTTATATAAAAAATTCTTTAAATTTTTGATATTTATATAAGAATTTTTTGTTTTTGATATTTATATAAGAAATTCTTTAAATTTTTGATATTTATATAAGAATTTTTTATTTTTGATATTAATATAAGAAATTCTCTAAATTTTTGATATTTATATAAAAAATTCTTTAAATTTTTGATATTTATATAAGAATTTTTTGTTTTTGATATTTATATAAGAATTTTTTGTTTTTGATATTTATATAAGAAATTCTTTAAATTTTTGATATTTATATAAGAATTTTTTGTTTTTGATATTTATATAAGAAATTCTTTAAATTTTTGATATTTATATAAGAATTTTTTGTTTTTGATAATTATATAAGAAATTCTTTAAATTTTTGATATTTATATAATAATTTTTTGTTTTTGATATTTATATAAGAATTTCTTTAAATTTTTGATATTTATATAAGAATTTTTTGTTTTTGATATTTATATAAGAATTTCTTTAAATTTTTGATATTTATATAAGAATTTTTTATTTTTGATATTAATATAAGAAATTCTTTAATTTTTTGATATTTATATAAAAAATTCTTTAAATTTTTGATATTTATATAAGAATTTTTTGTTTTTGATATTTATATAAGAATTTTTTGTTTTTGATATTTATATAAGAAATTCTTTAAATTTTTGATATTTATATAAGAATTTTTTGTTTTTGATAATTATATAAGAAATTCTTTAAATTTTTGATATTTATATAATAATTTTTTGTTTTTGATATTTATATAAGAAATTCTTTAAATTTTTGATATTTATATAAGAAATTCTTTAAATTTTTGATATTTATATAAGAATTTTTTGTTTTTGATATTTATATAAGAATTTTTTGTTTTTGATATTTATATAAGAATTTTTTGTTTTTGATAATTATATAAGAAATTCTTTAAATTTTTGATATTTATATAAAAAATTCTTTAAATTTTTGATATTTATATAAGAATTTTTTGTTTTTGATATTTATATAAGAAATTCTTTAAATTTTTGATATTTATATAAGAAATTCTTTAAATTTTTGATATTTATATAATAAGTTTTTGTTTTTGATATTTATATAAGAATTTTTTGTTTTTGATATTTATATAAGAATTTCTTTAAATTTTTGATATTTATATAAGAATTTTTTGTTTTTGATATTTATATAAGAATTTCTTTAAATTTTTGATATTTATATAAGAATTTTTTATTTTTGATATTAATATAAGAAATTCTTTAAATTTTTGATATTTATATAAAAAATTCTTTAAATTTTTGATATTTATATAAGAATTTTTTGTTTTTGATATTTATATAAGAATTTTTTGTTTTTGATATTTATATAAGAAAGTCTTTAAATTTTTGATATTTATATAAGAATTTTTTGTTTTTGATAATTATTTAAGAAATTCTTTAAATTTTTGATATTTATATAATAATTTTTTGTTTTTGATATTTATATAAGAAATTCTTTAAATTTTTGATATTTATATAAGAAATTCTTTAAATTTTTGATATTTATATAATAAGTTTTTGTTTTTGATATTTATATAAGAATTTTTTGTTTTTGATATTTATATAAGAATTTCTTTAAATTTTTGATATTTATATAATAATTTTTTGTTTTTGATATTTATATAAGAAATTCTTTAAATTTTTGATATTTATATAAGAAATTCTTTAAATTTTTGATATTTATATAATAAGTTTTTGTTTTTGATATTTATATAAGAATTTTTTGTTTTTGATATTTATATAAGAATTTCTTTAAATTTTTGATATTTATATAAGAATTTTTTGTTTTTGATATTTATATAAGAATTTCTTTAAATTTTTGATATTTATATAAGAATTTTTTATTTTTGATATTAATATAAGAAATTCTTTAAATTTTTGATATTTATATAAAAAATTCTTTAAATTTTTGATATTTATATAAGAATTTTTTGTTTTTGATATTTATATAAGAATTTTTTGTTTTTGATATTTATATAAGAAAATCTTTAAATTTTTGATATTTATATAAGAATTTTTTGTTTTTGATATTAATATAAGAAATTCTTTAAATTTTTGATATTTATATAAAAAATTCTTTCAATTTTTGATATTTATATAAGAATTTTTTGTTTTTGATATTTATATAAGAATTTTTTGTTTTTGATATTTATATAAGAAATTCTCTAAATTTTTGATATTTATATAAAAAATTCTTTAAATTTTTGATATTTATATAATAATTCTTTGTTTTTGATATTTATATAATAATTTTTTGTTTTTGATATTTATATAAGAAATTCTTTAAATTTTTGATATTTATATAAGAATTTTTTGTTTTTGATAATTATATAAGAAATTCTTTAAATTTTTGATATTTATATAAGAAATTCTTTAAATTTTTGATATTTATATAATAATTTTTTGTTTTTGATATTTATATAAGAAATTCTTTAAATTTTTGATATTTATATAAGAAATTCTTTAAATTTTTGATATTTATATTATAATTTTTTGTTTTTGATATTTATATAAGAATTTTTTGTTTTTGATATTTATATAAGAAATTCTTTAAAGTTTTGATATTTATATAAGAATTTTTTGTTTTTGATATTTATATAAGAATTTTTTTAAATTTTTGATATTTATATAAGAATTTTTTATTTTTGATATTAATATAAGAAATTCTTTAAATTTTTGATATTTATATAAAAAATTCTTTAAATTTTTGATATTTATATAATAATTTTTTGTTTTTGATATTTATATAAGAATTTTTTGTTTTTGATATTTATATAAGAATTTCTTTAAATTTTTGATATTTATATGAGAATTTTTTGTTTTTGATATTTATATAAGAATTTTTTGTTTTTGATATTTATATAAGAAATTCTTTAAATTTTTGATATTTCTATAAGAAATTCTTTAAATTTTTGATATTTATATAAGAATTTTTTATTTTTGATATTTATATAAGAAATTCTTTAAATTTTTGATATTTATATAAGAATTTTTTATTTTTGATATTAATATAAGAAATTCTTTAAATCTTTGATATTTATATAAAAATTTTTTGTTTTTGATATTTATATAAGAAAATCTTTAAATTTTTGATATTTCTATAAGAATTTTTTATTTTTGATATTTATATAAGAATTTTTTGTTTTTGATATTTCTATAAGAATTTTTTATTTTTGATATTTATATAAGAATTTTTTGTTTTTGATATTTATATAAGAAATTCTTTAAATTTTTGATATTTATATAAGAATTTTTTATTTTTGATATTAATATAAGAAATTCTCTAAATTTTTGATATTTATATAAAAAATTCTTTAAATTTTTGATATTTATATAAGAATTTTTTGTTTTTGATATTTATATAAGAAATTCTTTAAATTTTTGATATTTATATAAGAATTTTTTATTTTTGATATTAATATAAGAAATTCTCTAAATTTTTGATATTTATATAAAAAATTCTTTAAATTTTTGATATTTATATAAGAATTTTTTGTTTTTGATATTTATATAAGAATTTTTTGTTTTTGATATTTATATAAGAAATTCTTTAAATTTTTGATATTTATATAAGAATTTTTTGTTTTTGATATTTATATAAGAAATTCTTTAAATTTTTGATATTTATATAAGAATTTTTTGTTTTTGATAATTATATAAGAAATTCTTTAAATTTTTGATATTTATATAATAATTTTTTGTTTTTGATATTTATATAAGAATTTCTTTAAATTTTTGATATTTATATAAGAATTTTTTGTTTTTGATATTTATATAAGAATTTCTTTAAATTTTTGATATTTATATAAGAATTTTTTATTTTTGATATTAATATAAGAAATTCTTTAATTTTTTGATATTTATATAAAAAATTCTTTAAATTTTTGATATTTATATAAGAATTTTTTGTTTTTGATATTTATATAAGAATTTTTTGTTTTTGATATTTATATAAGAAATTCTTTAAATTTTTGATATTTATATAAGAATTTTTTGTTTTTGATAATTATATAAGAAATTCTTTAAATTTTTGATATTTATATAATAATTTTTTGTTTTTGATATTTATATAAGAAATTCTTTAAATTTTTGATATTTATATAAGAAATTCTTTAAATTTTTGATATTTATATAAGAATTTTTTGTTTTTGATATTTATATAAGAATTTTTTGTTTTTGATATTTATATAAGAATTTTTTGTTTTTGATAATTATATAAGAAATTCTTTAAATTTTTGATATTTATATAAAAAATTCTTTAAATTTTTGATATTTATATAAGAATTTTTTGTTTTTGATATTTATATAAGAAATTCTTTAAATTTTTGATATTTATATAAGAAATTCTTTAAATTTTTGATATTTATATAATAAGTTTTTGTTTTTGATATTTATATAAGAATTTTTTGTTTTTGATATTTATATAAGAATTTCTTTAAATTTTTGATATTTATATAAGAATTTTTTGTTTTTGATATTTATATAAGAATTTCTTTAAATTTTTGATATTTATATAAGAATTTTTTGTTTTTGATATTTATATAAGAAATTCTTTAAATTTTTGATATTTATATAAGAAATTCTTTAAATTTTTGATATTTATATAATAAGTTTTTGTTTTTGATATTTATATAAGAATTTTTTGTTTTTGATATTTATATAAGAATTTCTTTAAATTTTTGATATTTATATAATAATTTTTTGTTTTTGATATTTATATAAGAAATTCTTTAAATTTTTGATATTTATATAAGAAATTCTTTAAATTTTTGATATTTATATAATAAGTTTTTGTTTTTGATATTTATATAAGAATTTTTTGTTTTTGATATTTATATAAGAATTTCTTTAAATTTTTGATATTTATATAAGAATTTTTTGTTTTTGATATTTATATAAGAATTTCTTTAAATTTTTGATATTTATATAAGAATTTTTTATTTTTGATATTAATATAAGAAATTCTTTAAATTTTTGATATTTATATAAAAAATTCTTTAAATTTTTGATATTTATATAAGAATTTTTTGTTTTTGATATTTATATAAGAATTTTTTGTTTTTGATATTTATATAAGAAAATCTTTAAATTTTTGATATTTATATAAGAATTTTTTGTTTTTGATATTAATATAAGAAATTCTTTAAATTTTTGATATTTATATAAAAAATTCTTTCAATTTTTGATATTTATATAAGAATTTTTTGTTTTTGATATTTATATAAGAATTTTTTGTTTTTGATATTTATATAAGAAATTCTCTAAATTTTTGATATTTATATAAAAAATTCTTTAAATTTTTGATATTTATATAATAATTCTTTGTTTTTGATATTTATATAATAATTTTTTGTTTTTGATATTTATATAAGAAATTCTTTAAATTTTTGATATTTATATAAGAATTTTTTGTTTTTGATAATTATATAAGAAATTCTTTAAATTTTTGATATTTATATAAGAAATTCTTTAAATTTTTGATATTTATATAATAATTTTTTGTTTTTGATATTTATATAAGAAATTCTTTAAATTTTTGATATTTATATAAGAAATTCTTTAAATTTTTGATATTTATATTATAATTTTTTGTTTTTGATATTTATATAAGAATTTTTTGTTTTTGATATTTATATAAGAAATTCTTTAAAGTTTTGATATTTATATAAGAATTTTTTGTTTTTGATATTTATATAAGAATTTTTTTAAATTTTTGATATTTATATAAGAATTTTTTATTTTTGATATTAATATAAGAAATTCTTTAAATTTTTGATATTTATATAAAAAATTCTTTAAATTTTTGATATTTATATAATAATTTTTTGTTTTTGATATTTATATAAGAATTTTTTGTTTTTGATATTTATATAAGAATTTCTTTAAATTTTTGATATTTATATGAGAATTTTTTGTTTTTGATATTTATATAAGAATTTTTTGTTTTTGATATTTATATAAGAAATTCTTTAAATTTTTGATATTTCTATAAGAAATTCTTTAAATTTTTGATATTTATATAAGAATTTTTTATTTTTGATATTTATATAAGAAATTCTTTAAATTTTTGATATTTATATAAGAATTTTTTATTTTTGATATTAATATAAGAAATTCTTTAAATCTTTGATATTTATATAAAAATTTTTTGTTTTTGATATTTATATAAGAAAATCTTTAAATTTTTGATATTTCTATAAGAATTTTTTATTTTTGATATTTATATAAGAATTTTTTGTTTTTGATATTTCTATAAGAATTTTTTATTTTTGATATTTATATAAGAATTTTTTGTTTTTGATATTTATATAAGAAATTCTTTAAATTTTTGATATTTATATAAGAATTTTTTATTTTTGATATTAATATAAGAAATTCTCTAAATTTTTGATATTTATATAAAAAATTCTTTAAATTTTTGATATTTATATAAGAATTTTTTGTTTTTGATATTTATATAAGAAATTCTTTAAATTTTTGATATTTATATAAGAATTTTTTATTTTTGATATTAATATAAGAAATTCTCTAAATTTTTGATATTTATATAAAAAATTCTTTAAATTTTTGATATTTATATAAGAATTTTTTGTTTTTGATATTTATATAAGAATTTTTTGTTTTTGATATTTATATAAGAAATTCTTTAAATTTTTGATATTTATATAAGAATTTTTTGTTTTTGATATTTATATAAGAAATTCTTTAAATTTTTGATATTTATATAAGAATTTTTTGTTTTTGATAATTATATAAGAAATTCTTTAAATTTTTGATATTTATATAATAATTTTTTGTTTTTGATATTTATATAAGAATTTCTTTAAATTTTTGATATTTATATAAGAATTTTTTGTTTTTGATATTTATATAAGAATTTCTTTAAATTTTTGATATTTATATAAGAATTTTTTATTTTTGATATTAATATAAGAAATTCTTTAATTTTTTGATATTTATATAAAAAATTCTTTAAATTTTTGATATTTATATAAGAATTTTTTGTTTTTGATATTTATATAAGAATTTTTTGTTTTTGATATTTATATAAGAAATTCTTTAAATTTTTGATATTTATATAAGAATTTTTTGTTTTTGATAATTATATAAGAAATTCTTTAAATTTTTGATATTTATATAATAATTTTTTGTTTTTGATATTTATATAAGAAATTCTTTAAATTTTTGATATTTATATAAGAAATTCTTTAAATTTTTGATATTTATATAAGAATTTTTTGTTTTTGATATTTATATAAGAATTTTTTGTTTTTGATATTTATATAAGAATTTTTTGTTTTTGATAATTATATAAGAAATTCTTTAAATTTTTGATATTTATATAAAAAATTCTTTAAATTTTTGATATTTATATAAGAATTTTTTGTTTTTGATATTTATATAAGAAATTCTTTAAATTTTTGATATTTATATAAGAAATTCTTTAAATTTTTGATATTTATATAATAAGTTTTTGTTTTTGATATTTATATAAGAATTTTTTGTTTTTGATATTTATATAAGAATTTCTTTAAATTTTTGATATTTATATAAGAATTTTTTGTTTTTGATATTTATATAAGAATTTCTTTAAATTTTTGATATTTATATAAGAATTTTTTATTTTTGATATTAATATAAGAAATTCTTTAAATTTTTGATATTTATATAAAAAATTCTTTAAATTTTTGATATTTATATAAGAATTTTTTGTTTTTGATATTTATATAAGAATTTTTTGTTTTTGATATTTATATAAGAAAATCTTTAAATTTTTGATATTTATATAAGAATTTTTTGTTTTTGATATTTATATAAGAAATTCTTTAAATTTTTGATATTTATATAAGAAATTCTTTAAATTTTTGATATTTATATAATAAGTTTTTGTTTTTGATATTTATATAAGAATTTTTTGTTTTTGATATTTATATAAGAATTTCTTTAAATTTTTGATATTTATATAAGAATTTTTTGTTTTTGATATTTATATAAGAAATTCTTTAAATTTTTGATATTTATATAAGAATTTTTTGTTTTTGATAATTATATAAGAAATTCTTTAAATTTTTGATATTTATATAAGAAATTCTTTAAATTTTTGATATTTATATAAGAATTTTTTGTTTTTGATATTTATATAAGAATTTTTTGTTTATGATATTTATATAAGAATTTTTTATTTTTGATATTAATATAAGAAATTCTTTAAATTTTTGATATTTATATAAAAAATTCTTTAAATTTTTGATATTTATATAAGAATTTTTTGTTTTTGATATTTATATAAGAATTTTTTGTTTTTGATATTTATATAAGAAAATCTTTAAATTTTTGATATTTATATAAGAATTTTTTGTTTTTGATATTTATATAAGAATTTTTTGTTTTTGATATTTATATAAGAAAATCTTTAAATTTTTGATATTTATATAAGAATTTTTTGTTTTTGATATTAATATAAGAAATTCTCTAAATTTTTGATATTTATTTAAAAAATTCTTTAAATTTTTGATATTTATATAATAATTCTTTGTTTTTGATATTTATATAATAATTTTTTGTTTTTGATATTTATATAAGAAATTCTTTAAATTTTTGATATTTATATAAGAATTTTTTGTTTTTGATAATTATATAAGAAATTCTTTAAATTTTTGATATTTATATAAAAAATTCTTTAAATTTTTGATATTTATATAAGAATTTTTTGTTTTTGATATTTATATAAGAAATTCTTTAAATTTTTGATATTTATATAAGAAATTCTTTAAATTTTTGATATTTATATAATAAGTTTTTGTTTTTGATATTTATATAAGAATTTTTTGTTTTTGATATTTATATAAGAATTTCTTTAAATTTTTGATATTTATATAAGAATTTTTTGTTTTTGATATTTATATAAGAATTTCTTTAAATTTTTGATATTTATATAAGAATTTTTTATTTTTGATATTAATATAAGAAATTCTTTAAATTTTTGATATTTATATAAAAAATTCTTTAAATTTTTGATATTTATATAAGAATTTTTTGTTTTTGATATTTATATAAGAATTTTTTGTTTTTGATATTTATATAAGAAAATCTTTAAATTTTTGATATTTATATAAGAATTTTTTGTTTTTGATATTAATATAAGAAATTCTTTATATTTTTGATATTTATATAAAAAATTCTTTAAATTTTTGATATTTATATAAGAATTTTTTGTTTTTGATATTTATATAAGAATTTTTTGTTTTTGATATTTATATAAGAAAATCTTTAAATTTTTGATATTTATATAAGAATTTTTTGTTTTTGATATTAATATAAGAAATTCTCTAAATTTTTGATATTTATTTAAAAAATTCTTTAAATTTTTGATATTTATATAATAATTCTTTGTTTTTGATATTTATATAATAATTTTTTGTTTTTGATATTTATATAAGAAATTCTTTAAATTTTTGATATTTATATAAGAATTTTTTGTTTTTGATAATTATATAAGAAATTCTTTAAATTTTTGATATTTATATAAGAAATTCTTTAAATTTTTGATATTTATATAATAATTTTTTGTTTTTGATATTTATATAAGAAATTCTTTAAATTTTTGATATTTATATAAGAATTTTTTGTTTTTGATAATTATATAAGAATTTCTTTAAATTTTTGATATTTATATAAGAATTTTTTGTTTTTGATATTTATATAAGATTTTTTTGTTTTTGATAATTATATAAGAAATTCTTTAAATTTTTGATATTTATATAAGAAATTCTTTAAATTTTTGATATTTATATAATAATTTTTTGTTTTTGATATTTATATAAGAATTTTTTGTTTTTGATATTTATATAAGAAATTCTTTAAAGTTTTGATATTTATATAAGAATTTTTTGTTTTTGATATTTATATAAGAATTTTTTTAAATTTTTGATATTTATATAAGAATTTTTTATTTTTGATATTAATATAAGAAAGTCTTTAAATTTTTGATATTTATATAAAAAATTCTTTAAATTTTTGATATTTATATAAGAATTTTTTGTTTTTGATATTTATATAAGAATTTTTTGTTTATGATATTTATATAAGAATTTTTTATTTTTGATATTAATATAAGAAATTCTTTAAATTTATGATATTTATATAAAAAATTCTTTAAATTTTTGATATTTATATAATAATTTTTTGTTTTTGATATTTATATAAGAATTTTTTGTTTTTGATATTTATATAAGAAATTCTTTAAATTTTTGATATTTATATAAGAATTTTTTGTTTTTGATAATTATATAAGAAATTCTTTAAATTTTTGATATTTATATAATAATTTTTTGTTTTTGATATTTATATAAGAATTTTTTGTTTTTGATATTTATATAAGAATTTCTTTAAATTTTTGATATTTATATAAGAATTTTTTGTTTTTGATATTTATATAAGAATTTCTTTAAATTTTTGATATTTATATAAGAATTTTTTGTTTTTGATATTTATATAAGAATTTCTTTAAATTTTTGATATTTATATAAGAATTTTTTATTTTTGATATTAATATAAGAAAGTCTTTAAATTTTTGATATTTATATAAAAAATTCTTTAAATTTTTGATATTTATATAAGAATTTTTTGTTTTTGATATTTATATAAGAATTTTTTGTTTTTGATATTTATATAAGAATTTTTTATTTTTGATATTAATATAAGAAATTCTTTAAATTTATGATATTTATATAAAAAATTCTTTAAATTTTTGATATTTATATAATAATTTTTTGTTTTTGATATTTATATAAGAATTTTTTGTTTTTGATATTTATATAAGAAATTCTTTAAATTTTTGATATTTATATAAGAATTTTTTGTTTTTGATAATTATATAAGAAATTCTTTAAATTTTTGATATTTATATAATAATTTTTTGTTTTTGATATTTATATAAGAAATTCTTTAAATTTTTGATATTTATATAAGAAATTCTTTAAATTTTTGATATTTATATAAGAATTTTTTGTTTTTGATATTTATATAAGAATTTTTTGTTTTTGATATTTATATAAGAAATTCTTTAAATATTTGATATTTATATAAGAATTTTTTGTTTTTGATAATTATATAAGAAATTCTTTAAATTTTTGATATTTATATAAGAATTTTTTGTTTTAGTTGTAAACAGTCCAACACTAGCAAAAGCACTCTCAGTTTCTTCTGATGTAAGAGAAAGAGCTTAAAGAGCTTTAACGAATAGATGTAAATATTTAGGCCTAGCTTTACTAGCTTTAAAAACAGCCATTTTTTTTTAATAAGGATTGATACAAAGTGATGATGGTCAATTTTCATTTCAATATCTAATTGTTTTAACAAAAAATTTGTATTATTGAGTTTAATAATTTCTAAAGTTAGCAATTAAAACTATTTACTCTGGAAAATTTGAAATAGCCAGCTCCATGCCTCAAACCATCTAGTAGTGCTACCTTTTTTAAATTTATCAATATTTAATATTTTGTACAACTACAATCTTTTATTAGCTCAAAGTTAACTTAACTCATCCTTTTTTTTTTTTTTTGAATTAAAACTTTTTAACGACTTTTTTTTTGACGGATATCACCTTGGGCTTACGATAGCAAATAAAAATGCATAGCGCGTTACCATTTTTACTTTAAAAGATTGAAACAAATTTACAAGTAACAAATGACCCAACAAAGATATTTGAAAAATTCAATTTCAATATTTTTGCTTTTACTGTGCAAAAATATAAAAAGTCGTTAATTTTAATATATGCATAACGTTCGAATTTTTAGAGGAAAAAGGTTCGAACTTAAACATCTTTAAAAACTGTCAAAAGTTCGAACATGATCGAACTGATATTTATATCTCCAAAAAAGAGATCACGAGGTATTTACCCCCTCTCCACACGCGTATTAATACTGTGTAAAATTAAATCGGTATTTATCTTATTAGACTCCGAATTTGTTATAAGAGTTTCTAGCAGTTTACAAAAAAGTTTTAAATTAGTTTTTTTTAACCTTTAAGGGAACCTTTTAGTCATAAATTAACTCAACTTTTATTCATCTTTCAAATTTACAATGAGTAAAGAAACCAAAAACCATACTTGGTTGATTGTAAATAGCATGGGATTGAGATTTGCAGATCAGTCTCTGTTTATGGAAATCCTCTGTTTCATGGGATTGAGATTTGCAGATCAGTCTTTGTTTAAGGAAAAATTAAATTTGTTCATTTGGTCTGCATTAGATAAATTAGCATTAAAAATACATTTTGCATTAGATTAATTTGATTTTAGACGTTTGCTGTTAATCCACCACCATTTCTGTCTGCACTGCATAGGTGAACGCGTTTCAACGTGATCTGAAACAGTTTTCCAAATAATCTTATCACCGTTCAATAAAAAATCGTTAACTGATTTAACTAACTTCTCAGTTTCTTCATCAAACCACGAACTTTTAGAGAAGTTTCTGTTTTCGATATCTTTTTCACGAGTATAAAAATGATATAAAGATTGTGGCGATCGTCTTAACACATTTCCAATCAATTTCCAGTTTTTTCCGTGTATTTCTATTAATTTCCAAAACATTTTCGCCTCATTTCCAATAGGATAGCCTTCTTTAAAATTTTCCACAAAATGTATGACAACTTTCCGCATAACACTTTGCCCGAATCTTTGTATACCGTGACACATTTTCAAATTAAAATTTGTTTTTTTTCGAAAATCCAGTTCTTGTTGGTTGGAAGGAAAAACAAGAGACTTACAGCTTGACATGTTATGTGATTTTAAAAAATCTTTCATGTTTTTTTCGAGTTGACGAACTTCTTCAACACTCCAAGGTCCGGTCCTGGCTTCAATTCCTTTGAATATGTTCAACTTTCCACGTTTCTTTGATTTGAAAATACTTGATACACGATGAAGATGAGAGAGTTCATGATCAGATTGCACCTTAACAATTAAAACAGAGAAAATACAAACCAAAAAATTTACAAAAACATCAGTTAAATTCTGTATATATATATTTTTTTGGTATTAAAATACAATAGGTTGAAATCTGTTGTTATCTATAATAAGTTAGTAATTACGTCACCTTTTACATCATATTTTGACGCTAAAAAAAAAAAGTATTATTCAATGTAGATCTTACTCAGTGATTCGATTTTAAAAATATAGTCCAAACCTGAAGAAATTCGGGTCGTCTGACTTTTATTCTAGTTGTTTTTTTGCCGAAGATTTCTTTGGAAATTAAAAGCTAAGAAAATCATTAAAAAACGTAAGCATGGAATGATAATTCATAAATCTCTTTATTTGCAAGGTTTGAAAACAAAGAATCTATAATAATTATATAACTACATAATTAAAGAAAATTATTTTATCTGTGTTAAACCTGAACACAAGCTGGTTGATCCATCTTTTGGCTCTTCTTGCTAATGATTTCTTTTGAAATATCTTCCTCGTCATTCTAAATATTTCAAATAAAGGTTGTTGAATTAAAAAATATGTAAAAAATAATAAACTAAGGTTTACTTCTGATTTTAGACTAAAAAAGCAAATAAAAAAAGATTTTGTAAAAACTAATCACTGATATCAACTTAATATAATTGAGTAGACCAGTAATATGTAAATAAATACGTCAATGAAACCAATAAAATGGTTTTAATCGAATGTTTATTAGAATATTGCTCTATGGGATTAATAGAAGGTGTATGGTTTTTGTTGAATACATTTAGCTATACATAAGAGGAACTATTACAAATAGCTGTCAAGTTGGCCATTGCAAAAATGTTATGAAACATTTTGTGTGCA
Source organism: Hydra viridissima (assembly GCF_058129835.1). Taxonomy (NCBI): domain Eukaryota; kingdom Metazoa; phylum Cnidaria; class Hydrozoa; order Anthoathecata; family Hydridae; genus Hydra; species Hydra viridissima. Next base: position 12,275,464 of record NW_028324300.1, read on the forward strand.
TAATAAAACAAAATAATAAATACATTAACATGCTTATTGTAGTGATTTAAATTATTTTCCTAAAGCATACTAATCTGAAGTAATTTAATGAGAGTACATTATTCTAAAGTACATTATCTAAAGTACATTTTTAGTAGCTGAACAATCAGAAGTAATTTAGAGAAAAATACCTCAAAAACTGATTCTGTATTATGCTTGTTCCCTTTTGTTAAGAGTTCCTTTGAGAGTAAAATTGAACTCATAGTGGATTCCTTCTCAAACGTTTAACAACAAACCTTGATTATTGTACCTCAATTGTTTAAACATTTCAAAAGGTTTGGAACTAAAGATTCTATAACATAAAAATAAGTTTTAAGTAAAATTGTTATAAAACAAAAAAAGATTTGAAAGAAAAACAAAAGTTCTGCATTTAAATAATCCAGAACTATTGTTTTTCCTGTCCAAAAGGTCGTTTCATGCAATTTTACCATTTTTTTATTTCATCTTATCTACATTATCTACATTAAACACTTCCACTTCTCACCCTTTGACACAACTCAAAAATTTATTAACAAAATTATGCAGAGTTGGAGGGTACAAACAGCCTTTTTAACTGCCCTACATCTATTAATACTTTTCATATTAAACTAAAATTTAACCATTTTCTAAGATTTCATTCATACAAAAAGGGATTCTATTCAACAACATCTAAAATCTATATTTAACAAAGTTTTTTGAAATTATATTTTCCTCAAAACTTGCTTACAATATGTAAAAAAGAGGTTTAGGTTTCATGAAAGATACCCCAGAAACATTTGGCTAGATATTACATGAACAGCTTTTTAAAAAATGGTAGTAGTTCTTTTTAAGAAATATTTACTTTAATACATGAAATTTGCATTTTTTTAAGGTATATACTGCAGACAGATTACCACTCTTTTGATAATTTCTAAGATTAACACACTTTTTGCAAAAAAATAAGTATTGCAGGATCTATTACAAAAACAATTCCTAAAAATAATTTAAGCATCCTTAAATAAACTAGAAAAGTTTTCTAAAGAATTTTTACAACTTTAAACTTTCTTGTTTACAAGAAAATTTCCCTTAATCTAAAAAATTAAAAAATTCACAACTTCCTTTGAAGTAGATTTTGTATAAATTAATCAAATTCTAAAAATCTAAACAACAGTAAAAATCTCTCCTTTGCTTTCTAGAGAACACAAAGAGGAAGCAAGAGATCACACAATAAAAATAGAAATATGATATACTCATGTAGCCTTTTGAAATAACAATAAGCTGTACCTGTCTCATCATGTCTAGAAGAACTTATTCAAAAGTATTGTAGGGTATTCACCTACAATTTTATCATATCCAGTTGGAGTTTGCTCGCCTTGTAAAAATGAATTATACAACCTTAAAACAACCTCTATTATAAATTAAAACTGATATAAGAAGTATATTCACCAAATAAATTGGTCAAACAATTTTGTTTTGCAAGGCTCATGAAGGTAAGTAATCTAAAATAAAAAATAAAACTACACTGGAATTTGGACCTCTGATAACTTTAGGATTTTTAGATTACTGGCTTTTGAAGGACCAGAAGTTATCCAAAGAAAGATGCAACATTTTAAGATAAAGTTCATAAATTAGTCAGCATAAAAAATCAATTAGAAATTTCATAAGAACCAAAAAACATTTCATGAAAAGCAATTCTTAGCAAAACTTCTTCAGCTCATTTAAACATTGTTTTTTAGAATTATAAATACAGCTGTCTTCTAAGAGATTGGTCAAAACAAATCCTGAAAGTGATTTCTTCTGCCTAAGCTTCACTTACCTATGGGATGTGTCTAACGCACAACTGAACTTATAGCTGGCATTTGGAAGAGTTTCCATTAATGGGTTGTTAACGAAGGAGCTGTCAGAAAAGACTAGCATTGGTATGATATATGATAGAAATTCTTCCAGACTTTCTCTAATAAATGTAGATGGACTGGCTAATATCATACCATTACATTTTTTCCTGTAATTAAAAGTTTAGTAATAATTGACAAAATGGTTTCTGCAATCTTAAGAGACAAGTTAGACCAAAATTGTTTTAGCATTCTCCAAATCTTTCAGAGAACTGCAAGAATATTGTTTTGAGGTCTACAATGTAATTAATGACTTCAAAATAAAATATTAATAGTATTAATTTATTAATAGCAAATCCATAAAATGTTACTTTATAGGTATTGGAGTTAAATCTTATAATAGCATTGAAGATAGTCACCATTGGTTGTCATGTGAAGGTAATGATGCCTAATTTCAAAAAAAAAGTTAAAGTACATTCATGCATCATTCAATATTATATAAAAAAAAGTTATTTCTTAGAACTGATTGACATTAATCAAGTATTTTTTTGATCAGTATTGTGAACAGATTGTTGAAGCTGCACATGCCAAAAGGAAATCAACTGCTCACTGGTTTAATGTATTAGAGAAGAATCCAGTAAATGCAATTTGTTCTAAGAGGCTTGCAGCCTGTTTCAGCTCTAAGACTATTTAATCAAAAAGCTATCTAGTATTATCTAACTGTAAACAGGTCAAACAATATTATTTATAGCATTATACTATTTGTCAAAGCAGCCATAATTGTCAGAGGCGTATGTCAGTTGCACATATATTGGGACAACTGATGAAAATACTCTAGCGCGCACGCACACACACACACAAATTTGCAAATGATAGAATCACAATCCTATAAATATTTATTAACAAGTTAGTGGAGTTCTTACTCCAGCTCAAAGAATGCAATTTTCTTAAAATGCTTTTCCCAAAAAAGAGCTACCTCTTAGATTTTTTAAAAAGATTATTCATGTAATGAGTTGACATGCGCATAAAAATTTCTAGGGTATCTTTTTGTCAAACCAAAACCCTTTTTTTTTTTTGCAAACTGTGATGTTATGCACAAGTCTAATGTAGTATAAAAAAACATCTAATGAGTATAAACAAAAAGTCTAATGAGTATAAATAAATCAAATAGATGTATTGGGATTTTATTATATATATATATATATATATATATATATATATATATATATATATATATATATATATATATATATATATATGAATTTTAAATATACTACTTTGAGTACTCAAAACCATCCTATCAATCAATTGTGTGGAATACCAGACTATATTTCCAGTTGAGAGAAACAAAACACAAAAACTTTATACTTGACTTGTCTATGAGGATCACTTAAAATTTTTTTAGTTAATACAAGGTTTAGTTAAAAAAAAAGACTTTTAGTTTTAATATTATAATATAACATAAATGTCCCTTCTTGTTAAATTTTACACAGAAGCTTGAAAATGCTGGGCTAAAAACTCTTTTAAATAATATATTCACAAGTGTTGTCACATAAATGCTAACTTCTATCAGTGCAACAAGTCATTTAAAGAGCAGATCGAAACATTCTTATTTAGTTTATTGCAATACTTTATTTACATCTTCCACTACTTTGACAAGTTCATTCCACTGTTCCACTGTCAGGGAAATTCCTAGATAAACATAGTAAATAGATATAGTAGATGGAAGAATAGTAAACAAATAAATATAGTAAATGAAAGTATAGTAAATAAATATAGGAAAAAAGATCAAATGAAAAAAGTCATACTATACTTTAAAATACACTTAACTGTAAAATTAACGCACCACTCATAAATTCTGACATATTTTGAAAAATATTATGCGTTTCCCAGATTTATCAATTAAAAAGATGGTAATATTTATTGTTATGCCTTTTGTACATTTTATTCTGTTTCCCTTATCTAATTTTGAAATTAAAGCAACTTTTCATAAGCAGCATGTTTTGCTGTGATTAACCGTCTGGTCAATAACCGGGTACCCAGGTATCCATTCCAGTTTCCAAACTAGAATTTGTTAACGTCCCTTTAAAAAATTTTTATGACTGCTCGGATCCCCAAAGTTGAAGTAGTTTGACACCACTTTTTTGTCAAAAGTTTTTGGAATCAATCATTCAATAGCAGTTATTAACTATCAAACTTGATACCTCCTCCGTTCAATAACCGGGTACCCCGGTACTCACTTAAGTTATTATAAATGAAAGCCGGGTTTATACACAATAAAAAGACTGTTTATTAAAGTATTTTTTTCATTTAAACACATTGCCATGAAAAATAACAAAGAAGTTAATTATTTCACACACTCCTCACATGTCGTGGTTGAAACACAATGCTCATCACAAATAGGGAACTCACATATCGAACATGATTTTCAAGTTCTGCTACATTTTTTAAATTTGCTAGTGAGACAAACATGGCATACTCCAGTAATCTTTTTCCTTCTGGTTGAATCGAGTTGTGTCTGGGGTTTAGAAGATTTAGATGCTGTTGGTTGTACATATGGATTTTTTGCTCGACCGAAAAAACTTTCAATTGCCACTTTCATAGTAAACTGCCTCATGATTTATGGACTATACGAACATTTTTCAACAAACGGAGTACACAGCTCTCTGCCCAGTTGCCGATAAAACAATCATCACTCATATGATTTTTTTGGAAGCACTTTATTATTCTCATAATAAAGGATATATGCTGCAAGGCAGGTAACATCGAGAATATTGTAGAAAAATGCTAGAGGCCATCTTTGAGTTAATCTTTTAGTAGTATATCTATCAAGCATTTTATCCATTGTGTCAACACCAGCTTTTGACCAGTTGTAAAATTCAATAATTTCTGGCTTTTTCTTTGCATCATCACCGATCTTTGCTACCTGATGCATTGATGATAGCATAATCACTGCTTTGTTTTTTTTGGGCACATAACTACACATGGTTACTTTTTTATGAAAGCCAAACACGGTGGATAGTTGTTCTCGTGTTTTCAATGCAGTCATTGCTGGTGGAATGCATGTCATTTTTTTTTTAAAGTGCCAACAAATGTTAGATCCCAGGATAGTAAAGATTTTGCCAATGACAGAGTAGTGAAGTAATTATCCATTGTAATGTTTCTACCGGATCCTTTGTATTGTACTACCAAGTCTTTTACAACTCTCTCATCAACATTTTTCTCACAACTGGCACTTGATTTTCCAGTGTAAATCTGACCTGTGAGGGGATACGAGTTTTCTGCATCACATATCCCCCATATTTTAATTCCATACTTAGCTGGCTTTGATGGAATATATTGAGTGAACTTAGTTTGACCCCGATATGGGTAAAGTTGCTCGTCAATGGTCAGGTGCTCTGTTGGGTTATGTTTTGCTAAATTACTATTAATCATTGAGTACGAGTATTGGTATCATCAAATTGAATAAAATGAATGATGTTCCAAAAGCGATTGATGCCCATTGCTGCACAATACAATGGATATGAGTACGACTGCCACATATCCTTTGTATTGTCAGTATTTGAGTTGTTGGCGCCAGAGGTTATCAAAATAGCCAGGAATGCATAAAATTCCTGAAGTTCAAGATTTTGCCACACTAGTTGTTTTTTCATTGGATTTTTTTCATTATATGTTGTATAAGTTGAGTTTGCTTTTTTATTCATATGACGCAAAATGATATCAGCCATTTCTGGAGTGAAAAATAATTTGAATGTGTCTAGAATTGACAGCATATTCATATTTCTTTTAGGTCCACACCTCTGTCGCACAATATTATGCCTTGCAACTTGATGTTCACCTTGCAACTTGATGTTCACATCCGGTTATTGAACGAATGGTGAAAGTTTGGTTATTGACCGTACGGTTAAACTTCACTTATAAAAGAAAGTATGTATTGGTTTTAGACTATTTTAATAGTAGAAAAGATAACTGTCATTTGAGCAACACATCTGTTTGAAATGTGTTGCTCAAATGACAGTTATCTTTTCTACTATTAAAATAGTCTAAAACCAATACATACCTTTTTACTTAAATTTTGTCTAGAACAGCGTTCTAGACAAAATTTAAGCCGTGATCAATGTGTTGCAATTGGTACTTTCTCCAATGAAGGATTAACAAATTGCCAACTTGGTAAAAGATTTGGAGAATCTCATACTACAGTCGGTAGGGTTCTGCAAATGTTTGTAGAGAGCAATGATCATACTAGACGACTTGGCCGAGGCAGACCACGAGCTACCAATGCTGTGGAGGACTGATTTTTAATGCTTCGTACACAGAGAGAACGGTTCACTACTGCACGAAGTCTCCAAATACAACTTGCTGAGGTTCATGGAACTGCTGTTAGTAAGATACCATAAGAAGTAGACTTCATGCTTTAAATTTATGACCTTGGGCAGCAGCTACTGGTCCCAGATTGTCTGTAGACCTCTAAAGAAACAGACTGGCTTTTGCAAATAGGCATATGATTTGGGAAAACATGATTAGGGACAGGTCTTATTTACAGATGAGTCAAGGTTTTACCTTGTAAGTTCTGATCACCACCCAAGAGTGTGCATAAGACCAACTGAAGGATACTTCGCTTGTAATATTTGAGAAATCATTAGATCTCTAATTGAAAGCATGCCATGGCACTTTCAGGCTGTAATAACATCAAGAGCTGGTAACACTCTAGTTATTGATGAGTCAAAAATGCTTCAATTTAAGCTGTATTGTGCATAACAATACTAATCATTTTGCTTTATTTTGTTAAACCAACCATATTTTTAATTTTAGTTTTTTTTTTCACCATCCTCAAAGTCAATTTTATTATTATCATCAAAATAATTGTGTTCATGTATTCTATTTTAAATATATTTGTCAAAATATATGATAATATTGATGATAATTAAAGTAAATTGAAATGTATATGTGGTGCGTTAATTTTGTGGTTAAGTGTATTTAACATTACTTAATAGAGTTGACACAACAAAATGTTGCTTATTAAAACTGCATGAATCCATAAACAAAAAATGAACTTGCTCATTTTTCACCTTTTCTTCCAGGTTTTTCTTCCCCTGAGTCCTTATCAGTGTAATATTCTCTAATACTAACCAATTTCTTGCCTCGGAATTCATCAACTGTCACTTTCCGCTGCTTAGAAAGCTTTTAAAAAAACCAAGAATAAATCCTTAATCACTTCTTACTATATCTTGAAATAGGTTTGTTAAAAAAAAAAACTTACCGACCAAGACTTTACATCATCTGACTTCACTGTTACAGCATCTTTTTTCACTGATTTTTCCTAATAAAAAAATCTCTCAATCAAAAGTCCAGTGGAGTTTTTACATAACCAGTACTCTTAACTATGAAAAGCATAGCATATATTTCTACCTTGACTTTTTTTTCAAACAGAGTGTACACTTTTACCTTTTTTGCTTTTTTGGATGGTTTAGGTCCTTCATCTGAGTTGTCAGAATCAGAATCTATAAATTCTTTGCTAACAACACGTTTAGACATTTTCTTGATATTAAAACTTTATAAAATAAAATTAATAAAAAAACAACACTAGAAACATAGCTCAAACTAATATTAAAAGAAAAATAACTTGATGAAACTCAAAATGCCCTTGTATAGTAATCAAATTAAACATTGCAGTAAAAAATACTTCTCTATTATCTAATTCTGTCTACTGACACAAAACCTAATAAAAAACTACAAAATTGCCAATAACTGACTAATAACAGTATAAATAGAATACGTTTTTGATATATTTATTCAAACATTTTATATATACAGCAATACAATAGGTTTCATTACAATAGCTACTATTTACTTGTTAAAAATTATTTTCAAATCTTGAGGAAATAAAAAAATGCAATGAAACTTGCAAACAACCAGGTTTGTTAATAAAAACTGAGTGTTAAACTCTCATTCATGGTGCACGATGCAAAAATTTGGCTTGTTGAGACAAATGTTATCATAATAGCTAACAGCATTTTATTGATTTATTTAAAAGTAAAAAAAAAAATATCAGAAATAAATTATTCCATAAAAGAAAAGAATTAATGAAAATCTTCTGGTTTAATTTCTGTCATTTTGCCATCCTTATTTACCGACATTGGCTTTATCACATTCATATCCTGTAATCTTCCAAATAAATTTACAAGCTTGTCAGTTTCTGCTTCTTTTTCTTCTTCAGTAAGTTTATCAAAACTATCTTCAGGTTCACATCGGGTTGCTCCTAAATGAAGAATTTGATTTCTTAAAGCAAAAAAAAAAAAAAAAAAAAAAAGTATAAAATAAAACAGGCAAATGAATAGAAATTTGTAAATACAAACGAATAAGTAAATTTAAGTAAATAAAAAATAGCTAACCAGTCATAATATCCAATTCATCATCATCAATATCAGATAGCTCATCGTCAGAATATTCACCTTCTGTTTTTATCATACCTGGAATCATGAGGCCACGAGAAGAAAGATAACCAGCACTATTACCATAACCAGCATAACGAATCAATCGAACATTATTCTCTTTACAGAGAACAAATAAAAAGTCAGCAGCCATGTTCTAAAAATAGAATTTTGCTTTTTAAAATACAAGAAACTTAAAGAATATTAACTTCAATTTAGCACAAAGTAATTAAGCATTGAACAAGCCGGTGAGCCATACAGCAAGTAAACAGTGTGTTAAGAACAATTAGAGAAAAATTAGGGTAATAATTTTGCTTTTTTAAATGTTAATCTTAGATCTTACAGAGATCATTTTTATTTGATCACAACATTTTTTCTTAAATTTTAATTCTCTTAATTATTATTATCAATTTTTATTGATTTAGAGAAATTATTTTCATTTATCTTAAAACTAAATGTTCTGATAGGTGCCTTTAAAATAGAGAAAAAGTTATACATTTTTGTGAACTTTAAAATATTAAAATCTTATTACTTAAATTATATTCTTAGCTAAACAAATATCAATTGTTTTACAGTCACTATTAAAAATGTAAAAAAAACAAACTCAACAAGTGAAAAATTTTCTAAAAACATATAAAAAAAAAATACTTTTAAAAACTCAAAACTGGGAATAAAATAACTTACTTTAAGAGTCACATCAATAGTAGTCATTAATTTGACAATTCTACCACGCAGATCATTGTTTTCTTCAGGTCGTTTGTCAGAAACTTTTAAAACAGGAAGGACTTGCTTTTTCAAGTACTTGCGTATGAAAGGATTTATTCTACATATATAACAAAATGCTGTAAAAATTGCCATGGATTTGTCACACATAGCTCTATATGTTTTTAGTTGAATACGAGCATCCAGGGTTTTTAGAAGAATGAAAATAGCATCCATATTGTAACCCTAAAGTAAAAACTAATGATGCACTTATTAAAACCACAAAGTCATTTTTTTGAACATAATGAATTCAGCAAAATAGTATGATCAATACTTTTACTGATCTAACTCTCCATACAAGTAATAAAAGTAATTTCAAAAAATTTTTTTTAAATATTCTATAGATTTCTTATGATGAAGATATGATACTTTTTATAATACTTGTTTTTTTAATATAATAAGTATAATAACTAAAGTATAGTATTAGAGACGATTCAATTATTGAAAACAAACAAACTTTTAGCTAATCTTTTTTACATTCTGAGATCTAAGAACACTTTGACTTATACAAGTAAAACAAGAAAAACACTTATTTTTCAATTGTTTTAAAGTGAACCTTGTTGACAAGCATACATAACAAATGAACCTTTAAAAAGTTTAAACTATTTTTTAGATTTTTTTTCAACCTGGCAAAGTAACTTAAAAGCCTTGCATTCTTGTGATTAAACTTGACAGAAATTAAGTTTTCTTAAGGTTTAAATAATATATTTCTAAATTTTCATAATTAGACTAATAAAAAATTTAATCTAAAAGTTAATTTAATATCAAAAAAATAAATTACCAAGTTTTACTTACACAAAACACTTTCTCAGCGGGAATTTCATTTGTAGCAGGAAAATAGAGAAAATGCAATGACTTTTGTGGCATATTAACCAACAAATGTGCAGCATGTGACAATAGATCAATTGAATCATCGTACAAGAAAGGAGAAAACTTGATGAGCAGGTTACGAAGCAATAGAACAAGATCAGAACAATCATTGATTATCTTTTCTGACACAGAACTGGTGAACTGACAAGTTATATTAAAAAGAGCCTTAAAAATTTCCACAAGGATATTTTGATGAGCTTCATCAAGGCTGTTGAAAATTGAAAAAAAAACAACAAAAGAAATACAAAAAACAATTACCAAATAAATCAACAGATAAAGAAATACATATTAATACAATCTTTTAAAGTACCCAATAAAAAAGATTTTGTTTATCATTAAAAGTTATTTAGCATAAAAAAAAAGAAAAACCTTTTCTCCCCCTCTTGATTGAACACTTGATTGCCAACTGTTGTTAAAACATTAATTACATTATTTTCTAACATGACAGCTCTTTCACTTGGTTCCAAAGCAGACATTAAAAAGAGTATACGAACATTATAAAAAGTCCTCGTATTTAAGAGCTGGTTGCATTTCGATGTGTCCTCTATAAGGTTCTTAGAAATGCTGCAAGTCATGAAAAAGTTACGAATTACATTGCTGTGGTATACCCAATTACATGAACATTTTAAAGCTTCAATCTTCCATGATTCTTCTGCATCTGGTGAACTTATTATTTCATTGAATATCTTTACATACAATTCAGCATTGCTTAATGCAGTTACAATTACCTTATCTCTACTTAGTAACCGTATAACTTTCAAAGATACCTGTATAATTCTATGACGAGTAGAGATCAATGTAAACAAATGACTAATTATCTTTTCGTATACTTCAGAAGGATAATCAGTAAACCTAAATGAGTTTTCATTGTTATTTATAAAACTTAATAAGATATTTTCAGATAAAACTGCATGCTCTTCAGACTGAAGGTTTTCAGAGAGGTTAGAGAGTGTATCAAGTAGCTCCATTATCTTGACATTTCTTTACTAAAAGAAAGCATTTAAACTATCATAGAAAATATTACCAACACAACAACTTTTACAATGCAACTCATCATAATAATGTAATGTCTAATTCTTAAGTACCAAAAAAAAAAAAAAAAAAAAAAACTGTAATGACACATGATTTTTTAACAGCTCATGTATAACTCATATTTAGCACTCTTTGATTTGATAACTCATACTTTCAACAGATTTTATTAGAGTTAAGTTTCAAAAAAATCAAAGTAGAAGTTACTTTTAAAATTCATTAAAGTTTCTCTTGCTATTTAAAAAAAAAATTTAAAGAAGTTTCAATAAGTATGCATTTTCATTAATTATATATTCTATGATTTTACAAAAAAAAAAAACAAAAAAAAAACAAATAGGTTATTTTAGTATAAGGGTCAAACATCTCTATTTAAAAAAATTTTTATAATTGGATTTAAAACACAGGTTTCATTTACACATAAAAGTTACAGCTTAGGGCAATTGCTTACAACAAGTTTAAATGCTTTTTTCAAATGCAAAGATACAATAAACAGACTCAATACTTAAACAAACATGAATCAACCTTGTATAATAATAAATTTGTATACTATCAATATATATACAACAAGTTATAAAAATAAATTAATAAGTGCAGAATGATGAAAACAAACACTGAACATATACAAATTAACAACATAGTAAAAATAAGTTAGTTCAGTATTCGGGTATAATTCTTTAATGTTAGAAGTTCTCTAGATTATAAAGAGTGAAGATTTTTAAAAAAATCTCAGCAATTTTTTAAAAAATAATTGAAAAAACTAGATTACAATAATTGAAAACAGCTATCAACAGTACATCAATAGAAATTGGTGAATACTAAACCCACGCAACAGCAATAAAAATAATCATTCTAAATTGAACTCACAACACAAATGTTAACAATAAAAAAAAAAACATAAAAAAAACCAGCTTTTACCAGTTTAAACAAGTTTTTACGAGTTTAAACAAGCTTTTATGTTTTTTCTGATTTAAGTATTGAAAATAAAAACAAACGAAGAAAGAAAAAAAACAGGAGAGATTTCGTATTTCATATGATGATGATGAGCCAGCAAAATAATTTTCTAATTTCTCTTTTAATCAAGAAATTTTTTTTAACCGAATCAAAATGTGAATGTAACTGGCTAAAAGTAAACTAAGTTTTATCATGAAGTCGAAATGAAGTTAAAAATATTAAAAAAAAAAACATATTTCCAATTACTTAAAAATTTACCCTTCAATTTCACTTTCTGCAAAGATGGAGTTCAGCTAACCCAAGTAAAGGTTTTTTAAGAGCTAACTATAACTTAACATAGTAGTAACATAAAATATGAAAAACTACAATTGTTTAATTATAGTATGAATATTTAAGTATGAATACAATGTTTTATTCCAAACTAAATTAATGTAGTTGGATCAATGAACATAATCCAATATACTTAAGATGAATACACTTTTCAACTTAACATAATATGATCTTAAGGCAGAAACCCAAGTTGCAAGTGTAACTTTTCAATTCTTATAGGTCACCATCATGAATATGCTTTTTGGTTGAAGGTTTTGCTTTAGCTGATAGCTATAAAATTTAAATAAAGAATAAGAATTTACAAAAAACTGGAAAAAAAACTTCTTGAATTCTTTGATGATAAATCGTACCGTTGTTTTAGTAGTAATTTCAGCAATAGAAGAGCTGGGCAAAATTGGGCTACCAGAAGCATCCTGATAAATAAAAATAATATAAAATGTTTAGACACATTATGTTAGAAATTCACTATGATAATTAAAATAGCAGCAGAAAACATATTAAGCCAACAGCAACTATACTTCTATGCTTACAGGGCCTGGATTTCAAATAAATAATGACATGCTACAATGTCTGCAACTCCCCAATTTTAAACAGGAAGAGCATATCGATAAATCAATGAACAGCAATGTGTTAAATTACTAATAGAGCAGCTAGAATGCAGTTATGGGCAGAAAATTGAGTACTGCTAAAATATTACTTTAACACAGTAAAGACTATTTATTGACAAAAAATTTTGAAGTGTGTTCTATATAACAAAATTAAGCTCAATTACAATCACTCAGTGAAAACAAAAAAGAAAAAAAAAAAGACAATTTTGTCAGCATGAATGAATGTGAAGATATTTGCTTGATTATGTTTGTTTTCTATCAAATTGTAGGCAGAAAAGTAGAAGATGCATAAAATAACCATATAAATATACATAAAATAACCATGCTATATTTCTTAAAAATACAATCCTAATGGCTGTGATTGTGGAAACTGCTATTGAACATTGTAAAAAACTTAAACATGATGGCTAGATTGACAAAATCTAATCTTAAATTTTTATCCTCTATATTAACAAAACGTGACAATATATTTCTCTAATGATTCGATAGACTAATCAGGTTGCTTTATGTCTAAAACTGGATAGTATTTAATAGTTTTTTTTTTAAACTGTTTCAAAAAAGAAACGATGGATGAAATTTTGATGCTTGGATGAAAGGTTTTTTTCTCTTTCAGGAAAAGAACAGCAACTTTATGTAATTTCCACATAGTTTTTAGAAAATGCAATATAAGGACGCTGTGACATAGAAAACTCATAACTTTGATATTTTGTAGATGATAGTAAATTTACATGATACCAAATGTGCTAAGGCATAGAATGAACTTTTGGATAATTTTTTTTCTTTTAACATAATTTTTAATGAAAATAAAATACTACTTTAATGGAATAAATCTCAGCCAATCAAAAGTTGATCTTTATAATCACCTTTTTACACCAGTTTAACTCTTTAGCAACACGGTTGCAACAATCCTCCATATATTTATACTAAAAGTAAAAACAGATTACTTGAATTAACTAAAACATTCAAGTATTTCAAATTCACTAAAACATACGTAAACTGAAAAAAAAATTTCAAAATTTAAAATAATAATTCAACTTAAAAAAACCAAACAAACAAAAAATTAGTTACTTTTACATAATAAAGTCTGTTTACTTTTAAAAAATAAACAAACATATTAGATGTTTACAGAAACTCCATCTCCTATTCTATAACTGCTTAAGTGTTCAGTTTCCATTTTGATTAAATGCTTAAACTACAGTGGAGAAAATAGAATTAGCCTCACCATGTGCTGATCCAATATTTTGTAAATCTGTAAACAAGTTTGTGCGGTACAACTTTTGTATCCACACACATATAATTACTGTTACAAACAACAACTTTTTAGATTATAATATAGCATAATTAAATTGCGGTACATTTGATAAAACCATAAAATGTATAATACTTGATATTTGCGGTAACAAATAGAATTAGCCTCATCAATAGTTATTTTCAGTTTACTTGTATATTTTGATCTGGTGATACGCATTTGTGAGTTAGTTTTTTATTATTATTTGTATGTTAAACAAAGACTGTGAAATCAGTGCTCATAAAGTTTTTAACATTTGGTTTTTGATACCTTAATTTGAAATGGGACGTGGTAAGCGTTTAACGAATGAAGAATTAGCAGTAATCAAAGCATACAAAGATACAGGCTTATCTAATCGGGAAATTGCGAAGAAAATTAAAAGATCTCCAAAAGTGGTTAACAATTACTTCAAGATTGGCGTTAATTATGGAGCTTATAAGGGAAGTGGTGGCAAACGTAAAATTGATAATCGTACTAAACGAGTTATTGTACGTCGTGCTGTTGCTCAGCACATGACTGCATCTCAAATTCGTGCTAATTTACAATTACCTGTATCTGTTCAACGTGTGAGACAAATCTTACATGAAGATCCAAACACAGTTTGGAAAAAGCGTAAACCAAAACCAAAACTTACTGCTCGTCATAAAAAAGTTAGATTACAATTTGCAAAAGAACACATGTCTTGTCAAGAAGAGTGGCATCAAGTTCTCTTTAGTGATGAAAAAAAGTTCAATCTAGATGGTCCTGATGGCTATCAATATTACTGGCACGATCTTCGAAAAGAGAAAGAAACTCAGATGAGTCGTAACTTTGGGGGTGGAAATGTTATGGTTTGGGGGGCTTTTTCCTTTTGCTGGAAAACTTCCACTGGCATGGATTTCAACAAAAATGAATTCACAGGACTACATTGACTTATTAGAAATAAGTTTACTTGAACATGGTGAGGAATTGATGGGTGAAACTTTCACTTCCCAACAAGATAATGCTACTAGCCATAATTCAAAGCTTACAAAGGCTTGGTTTAGAGAAAAAGTATTCACGTAATGGAATGGCCCGCACGTAGTCCAGATCTTAACCCAATTGAAAATCTATGGGGAATACTTTGTAGAAAGGTTTATGAAAATGGTAAGCAATTTGAATGCACCTTGGAGCTGAAAACTCGTATCAGAGAAGCTTGGAATGAAATATCTATAGAAACTATCCAAAATCTTGTGACTAGTATGTCAAACCGCATATTTGAAGTCATTAAAAATTCAGGAAGCTATACTAAATACTAAATGAGCGTAAAAACAAAATATTTTCTTTATTTTTTGTATATAACGTTAATGAGGCTAATTCAATTTTCTCCACAAATTGAATACTTTTAATTTTTTTTCCATTTGGAATTAGTTAAACATACCAATTTATAAACTTTTTAGTTGTAGTAGAAGTAATAAGAAATAAAGTAGATTTCATAATTGTTTACCTGCGATTTTTGTTAAATTAGAACAAAAAATAAAGGTGAGGCTAATTCTATTTTCTCCGCTGTATTATATAAGTATCACATCACTATGAAAAAAATGTAAAAAATATATATATAAATAAACATACATATAGTGAATAGACGCGAACTTGACGAGGTTTTCTTCCAGGTTTTAAGTATTCAAACCAAAAGCACATTGCTTCAGTATCTGCATCCCAACTTTGTATCTCATCCCAATTAAAGGTGTGCTCTTGATCCTATGTTTTAAATCAAAAAGCTGATTTAAATCATTTTTACTATTTATTTTTATTTTTACAATAGCTAAATAAATAGATATATAAATATAAAGAAGACTTTAAAGATCAGGAGGAACTCAAGTATTAAAACACCTAAAGTAATGTAGCTTTGAACAGTATGGTTTTATAAAACATTAATACTAATTGAATTAGCATCGAGAAATCAATACCTTTTGGCTCATAATTATTGTTTTAACTAGCAATTTATTAAATTTCTATAACCTGTGTTCTATAGAAACACTGTTAAATTTTGTTCTTAATAAGGATTGTTGCCAGACTTTCAGTAAGCATCATAACAATGAAAACTGTATAGAGTAAAATGTTTGATTGTTTGCATAACATTGAGATTTCTTATTTACATATATTTAATATTTAACAATAATTATAGATAAGTATAATTAATTTTAATTTACTTAAAGTGGAAACAACAGAGCAAATAAGATTTTTTTTTTAAAAAAAAAAAACAACCTCTGCAACACCATCAGCAGAACAAGCCATCATTGTGAGGTACTTTAAAGAAACCTTAAGAATGACATGGCCTTCTTTTCGAGCATCACATTCACAATGAGGAAAGAAAATTTCTCCATAACCCTTCATAGTTCGAACCAATTCAAGAAACTGAAGATAATAAATATAAAAGTGGCATTACAAATCTCTTAAATTGAATTTATATAAACTATACTATTCCAAAGGTATTTGGGATCCTAAAAAGTGATTAGTTAAAAGGAATTTTTTAAATCTTTTAAAGATAAACTGAAACCTATAAAATTTGTCAATTATTTGAAAAAATTAAAACATTAGAACCTTTCAAAACCAAGTCATAAAGGAATGCTTAGAACTGCTAAATAGTGTGAAAAAACTTTGACTATGATACATTTTTATATACTTATGTTTTTAAATTTGAATTTTTAAATAAAAATCTCAACTACAAGAGTAAAACGAATAAAACTAAATAAAACAAATAAAAAATACTCACTGGCAATTTATTATTTATAGCAATATACTCCTTGACTTTTTGAATTTTATCTTCAGGTTTGATGAAACCTTTTCGAATATCTGCAATTGCCTGGTTATATAACAGATTTAAAGCCACTGGATCAGCATCCATTTCTATTTCCTAACATTTAAAAGTAAAAAGGAAATCATTACTTTAACAGAATATTTTACAGTGTTTGCTACTTTATGAATTATTTCAAGGAGCAGATTAATTTCGGTTTAAAATTTTAAATATACAATATGTACTGGAGTATATGCAGTATATTGAAAATTTTAAACACCAGATAAATCTGGTCAAATTCTTAACTGAAGTGTCATTTGATTTTTTATAAATGAAGTGTAACCAATTTATTGTTTAAATATTAAAGAATATGTAATTTTGTATTGTCAACCAACAACTTGTAAATTTTGTTGTCTTTTCTAAATAAAAGGTTGAAACTTGATTTTGTTTTCTCTTCCAAATATTGGCACTTACTGGCACATTTTTGTTTGGCAATGAAAGCACATACTTAATGAAGTCACAATACTGCATGAATCAGTAAAGCAAAACCCTCCACTAAAAAAATCTTTGACTCTTTTTTTACTGTTTAGTAAAAGTTTCCTGTTATTAACAAGTCAAAGTTTGACTTAAAGTAGCATACAATTATTTCTTTTAAGAGTCTTTTTCTGAGGCAAAATTTCTATGAATGGAAAACAATTCTGCAACATTCTGATGCATATTTATTTAAAAGGAAAACTTTAAATTTGTATGGCTATAGTGGGAAATTATTAACACTTCTTAATTTTCACTTTTACATTTAATTTTCCATGCACTCAAAGAAAAAAAAGATTAAAGATAAAAGATTTAGAAAGAAAATTATGATTTGTTTTTTCCAGTAATAAAAAAAATTATAGTTTCTCAGCACTAATTTTGCCATTAAAACAGTGATTAAAATGAAAACCATTGATAACTCAACCATGAGTATTCAATAATAAATACTCAGCCATAAGCATTCAACTATAAGTATTCTCTTTTAGCTTTGATTAAAAACACTTAAAAAATTAACTCAATATTTATGTTGGTTCATCGTCAAGATCACTTTTTTAATCTATTGTAAACTGCCTTAAATCTTACCTTTTATACACAGGTATATGCTTTATTTAGAAAATCATGTTTTTTAATTATGAGTAATTTTTGTTACTGAGATTTATCTTCATTTATCAGTGTTTTCTGCAAATGATTTTGTAAAAGAAATTCTTACAAATATAACAGCTATATCTAATTTTAACAATGTTTGTATATCAACTGATACTTCTGTTACAAACAAAATCAAAACAAAAGTGCTTGAGCAGATTATCTTGTAAAAAAAAAATTCCGAGAATTGATACCCTAGCTATTGTAAATATCCATTTTCTCACAGCTAACTTTGTTTCTCCTGACTCTGCAACAGATTTCTGGTAAATACTATATGGAAACTCAGAAGACTCAAGTTTGCGTTCTAAAAACAAAAGAAATATTATATATAGCAAATTATTTTAAAACTTTAACAGCCGCCTGCTATTTTTAAGCAAATGGATTAAGCAAAGTTTGTACAGTCGGCGTACAAGTATACGTATTGTGTTGTTATATATTGTTCATATTATACATTGTTTGTATTATATTATATATATATACTATATATATTTATATTATATATTATATTATTTATATTATATGTTATACATTGTTGTTGGCCATTGGCTGTACATGCGACAGTTAATGTGTTAAGCATTCTGATATAGGCTATCAACTATTTTTGTAAGATATTGTAAAACATGACATTAGAGTGTGAATTTAATAAAATAAAAAAAAATTGAAAAGCTCACAAATCAGCTGAATTTTTGATAAGAAAAATTTCTCTTTGGAGAAAAAACTATGGATTATTATTGTATCAGAAGCTCAGAGAGCATAAACTAACAGTTAGTCAGCAACTTATTGTAGAAGTACATTTCTCACAAACAGTGTTTTTTTAGAAATTATAGCTTTTTTTGAAATAAAAAAATAGCATAAGGTAAATATGCTGACAAAAAAAAGCCTTTTTGAAGACTGTAATAAAAAAACTTTGAAAAAATTATTTATAAAATTATGTGGATAGCCATATGTGGCTGTGGTTATCCAAGCCATCGCTGTAGCAATCAATACATCAATTTGTAATGATGTTTAGAAAAACAACTACTTCCATTTATTCACAAGTGGCAACTTTAGTTAGATTTAGCAAGTTCTCATGACATGAATATGTCAATTATCTTGATAAAGAATCCAATCTGCTAAAAGTGTCTCAGGCATGACTAATGGAGAACTTTTTGGGACATTGAGCTCAAAAGGTTTATGAGGGAGATTAGTAAGCTTCAACAGAGCACACCTTGATTGATCACATCAAATTAAAACTAAAAGAAATTGATTTGACCTTTTAACAGTTGCTTATGAAAGGTGTTTAAGCAAAATTGAGATCTATCGCAGTTGAGTTTTTTCATATAAGAAATAACTGATTTTCAAAATACTTTATCTTAGAAAAAAATCATAACAGTTTTTTTTCTTTATTTATAAAAAAGATAGTAAAGTTTTTATTTTGTCTGAAAGCTTATGCATCACCCATTGTTCTCTTTGGTCTTTCCTCAAAATAAACAAGAAAAACTGCTGATGAACTTAAGTTGATCAAGGACTGTATGTATCATGACTGCAACTCTATGCAAAACATCTTAGCATAGAATTGCAGTCATGATACATACAGTCCCTGATCAAATTATTAGCCCACCTTATCAATTTTGTTAATTTTTGAGGATTTAATGTTTTTGGTGCCATTTAAGTCTGATTGCAATATTGTTACTAGTTGATTTATATTTTTTTGTTTATAACTTAACACTTTCAAGCTTTTAGAAATATAAAATTATATTTAGGGTGGCAACAATTTCAGGGGAATAAGTGGCACCTGTTTAATTCATAAAATTCATTTTTGTCATCCATACTGATTTCATAGTTTTTTTTAAGTGCAGTGATGTTTTTTTTAACCATTGTTACTTAATTACATAAGATTTGTAGTATAATATACTTTGGAACAATTTTTAGGCAATTACTTCAATATTTATGTATTTTTTTTTATAAAAACCAATTATTATTTCTTAAAATAGTAAAGATAAATTGTTTAAAAGTTCTAAATTACAAAATGGCAAAAAAAGAAGACATTTGTTCTGAAAAAAAGCAATTATTCAATAACTTTTGACCAACAAGCATTCCTTAATAAGTGAAATATCAAGAAAATGTGATATATCAAGATGCACTGTAAAACGAATCCAAGACAAATTGAAAAATGGCCTCCCATTATGTGTTTGGAGACAAGGCAAATGCAGTCGAAAAAAGAAAATAACACCCAGGAATGAGAGAATGCTAGTAAAAATAGTAAAAGAAAATAGATTTGCAACATGTTCTGCAATAACCAGCAAGTTAAATGAGGTGGGAATAAATGTAACGACAATCACTGTTCAACAAAGTTTGCATGGATTGGGCATTAGAAGTAGAAGGCCAGCACTAAAGTCAAAATCAACCAAAGCACAGAGAAAAAAACACCTGGATTGGGCGAAGAAGTATCATAGTTTCACTGTTGATGACTGGAAATTGGTAAGTCATTATAATACAATGATTAGAAGTTTTTTTCTTAATATTTCAGTCCTTATATTCTGTGATAACTTTTATTCTGTTTTCTTCAGGTATGCTTCAGCGATGAGACTATCATAGAAATTATGACTCAAAAGGCTCAATATGTCAAAAGGGCTGTCAATGAAAAATTTCATGAAGATTGTATAATCCAAACAATTAAACATCCTTCTGAAGTCAAGTTTTGGTAGGTTATCAGCGGGAAAGGCCTTGGTCGACTGTTCATTGTAGATGGAATATTAAAACAGGATCAATACAAAAAAGTTATTGAAACTTCTCTTTTACCTCAATTGAAGGAGTGGTTTCCAAATAAGCAAAAAAAAAAAATATTTATGCAAGATGGAGCCCCATGCCACACAGCAAAATCCATTAAAAAATTATTAGTTTCTCAAAAAATTCCACTATTGGATTGGCCAGGGAACTCCCTGGATTTAAACCCTATAGAAAATGTATGGGAGTTATTAAAGAGAGAAATTTCTACCGAAAAGGTCACAAATAGGACCCAATTGATTGAAAAAGTTATTTGGCATTGGAACCAAAATGTATATTTGAAAGAAATGGCTTTAAATTGTCTCTATAGTATGCCAAATTGCCTTCTTGCAGTGATTTAAAAAAAGGAGGATCAACAAAATATTGAGAATTTCTTTTTGTATTTTTGAAGAAAAAATCAAACTTTACTACTAGAATGAGAAAAATTACAAAAATAGTAACGTGGGCTAATAAGTTGATCAGGGACTGTATACTTATCTATAAGAGCTGGCTGGTTTTCTAGCTTTATGAAGAGACATTAGTTAGAACTCCTGAAGAAACACCCACATATTCAAATCTAACTAAAGCTAATTTATTTTGTAATAATTTGAAAAACATACTTAATATTTTACCATTTAAGCCACTATCTCAATTAATTGTAGATGAGACAAAAATCAAACTGATAAAAAAAATTGACAAAGATTTCTAAAAGTATTAAACAAGTAGAGCCATATGCTGTTCAGTTGGAATCTTCAACAAATCTGGTAGGATGAAGGAATACCTTTTCCTGGTGTTATTACAATGCTTTCTAAACCATTAGCGGTCACAAACTAAGGAAGGCTTTGTTCTTTTTATCAGCTGCTGAAATAACAGAGTCTTCCTTAATTTATCAAAGTTCATCTCGACAAAGTCAAGCAACATCTGGACATTTTATTTAACATTTCACAACCAAACTAATAAAAACCAACCATGGACATAATAAGGGTAAAAAAAAACTACTGTAATTTTGACAAAAAAATCACATAAAACAAGCAGTTCATTGTTCTGCATTTTAGTATCTTTAATGCAGAACAATAATAACTTAAACTGTGGCATGGTAACATCTGCCCCATGCCATGGCAAATTAATACACACTGTTGTTACCCAATTAACAAAACAATAGTGTGTATAACCTCATTTATGAACTAGTAATCCATATCTTGTAATCAATATTTTGAAGACACCCTAAGGCACTAATGTAACTGTTTAGGATTGGTCTAGTTAAAAAAAAATAAACTTCTTGTTAACTACCCCTCTACCTAACTATTCTCTCTTATGCTTAAGTTTGAGTGTATATTAGGGACCAACAAAAAAAGTATTTTAATCACGACTTTAGGTACTAGCAAGACCAATAGAAAATTTCAGATTATAGGTGCTTTGTTTAGCTCTCCACATTTCATTTGAAGAAAACTACTTTATCAAAACAGCTTTTTTTTACATTTAATAACAAACCTTATTGCTGATAATAGTGTTTAGCTTGCTACTTTTTTTTAGAATTTGTTACAATTAGCCTGAACGTCTATAAAAACATTTAAAAGAAAAACGTTCCTTTTTGGAGGAAGAACAAAGGTGTCAACTAATACTAAACTACCAAGTGTAGAAGTTTTTTAAAGTACTACATTTTAGGCTTTTTATGAAATGCAAGAAAAACTCCATTTCAATTATCCTGTACTGTGGGTTCTTTTTTCCTAGACAATAAATTTAGAGAGGACCCATCTAGATTTAAGAAATTATCATTTTAAAATAAAAAGTGTAATTTTAAAAGCTAAAAGAAATAAACTGGAAAGATGTAAGCATCACACTCAAGTTAAAACATTTACAAAGAGGAGGCTTATAAACAAGTAAGAAAAGTTAATTGATATTGCTTGTAAGATTGATGAGTAAATTTTGATAAATTGCACCAAGAATATGAAAGCATGACACAAAGATCAAATTTTTCGGCAAAATCAAAGAAGACAAAGTAACTTCTTGCAAAGTTTAAAGCAGGATATAGTAAGCTTACTATATCCTGCTTTAAACTTTGCAAGAAGTTACTTGGAGAGGGAACAAAAGAAGGAAAGAGAAAAGGGGAGATTCAGAATAAAAAAAAAGAAAATTATCTAAAAAGAAAATTTTTCTAATTTCATACCTTTTTCCAATTACAAAAGCAACTGGAAAAGACATAGGAGTTTTTTTTGTTAAGGCTTAGAATCTCTTTGGTTGCAGCAGTAGCCACACTAGGTTAAGTCATAAGGGAGGCAATATTGATGATTTATTAATCAAACAGAGCAGTTCTCAGAGGCAGAAAAAGTAAAAAGTTAATGAAGATCCTTAAAAGATCAAAAATAAATATCTTACTCTACATTTTGATTCAAAGGTAATGACTTAAACTACAATTTAGGGCTGAAAGGAAGTTGAGAGGGTTGTTATCATTACCACTCCAGGCATAGGATGATCAACTTATTGTTGCATTGTTCCTATTGAGAATGCTTAAGCAAAAATAAAAGCAAATTAAATTTCAGAAATCCTTGAAAAATGGGAACATTATACAGATAGTTGCCACAAACACTGGATGGCTAAATGGTGCTTGTGCACACTTAGAGCAGGCATTATGCAAATATAAAGTAGCATGCAAAGTTTATAAACAGCTAATATTTTCTAGTTTTTTTTTGTCAAAACTTTTTGCCGTTTTACTGAAAATGAATTTAATTTTTAACAATTGATTCTCTAAATTAACTATATAGAATAATTTACTCAAAAAAATGAAAATTTGTAAGAGAAGGAAGAAATTCAAATTTTATTGAAAACATAATTGTGCAAAAGTTTATAAACAAATGAAAAAAATTCAAAAAAGAGAAATTATTTCTAATTCCTCCACATTTTTTCTTCATAGTACATCAGTGTTTTGTTGGATAGCCACTAGATTTTAACATTGCTTAAAAACAACAACATATAGAGTCAACTAAGTTGATAAGCACATCTATGGGATAATTCCCCAACTATCTGAAAGCATCTTGAATAAATCATTTTTATAGGTTGGATTTTGCCCTTCAATTGACAATCAAGATGCTCGCAAAGATGTTCTATTGGATTTAAATCCGGACTTTGAGAAGGCCAGTCCAAAAGTGGAATTTTTTTCAAATTTAAAAAATTTTTGATAGAATTTGCACGATGCTTTGGGTTGTTCTCTTGTTGGAAAATCCAACCACAAGGTATTTTTTCCTTTCTATGTGGCACCATAACATTCTTGATTATATCTAAATATACATTCTGATCCATTATGCCTTTAATGCAATGAAGTGGATCAATAGAATCACAACTGAAAGATCCCCAAACCATTATATTGCCACCACCATTTTTAACTGTTGACATTTGATACTTAGGAGAAAATCATTTACCTTTCGAACGTCTCATGTACTTAACATTGCTACCAAACATGAAAAACTTTGATTTGTCACTGAATAAGACTTTTGATCATTCTTTTGAAGTCGAATGCAAATGACCTTTTGCAAATTTCATTCGTGCTAAGTGATTATTTAATAATATAAAACAAAATTCTTGCTCAAAATATCATTCGATTCAACAGCAACTTTGTGGGTTTCGATTTTCTAACCAAAGTTTTATCTTGATGTTTTGTAGTTATCTTTGGCCTGCCTAGATGATGCTTGTTTTCAAGTGTCTTACGGTCTCTATATCTCTTAACTAGTACGCTAATTGTTGATTAGAAATTTGCATATAAAGAATCTTCTTTTCTCCAGCACATATTATCAAATTTTTCTTTTCTAGTGACAATTCTTTAGACTTTCTCATTATTTAAGTTAAATATTATCTCCAGTAAATTAATCTAAATATTAATGATTTTCTTAATGAAATTTTGATTTTTTTAATGGGGCATAGGACTGTTTATAAACTTTTGCATAATTATGTTTTCAATAAAATTTGGATTTTTTTTCCTTCTGTTACAAATTTTCATTTTTTTGAGTAAATTATACTATGTAATCACTTTAGAGGAACAATCTTTAAAAATTCCATTCATTTTCAGTGAAAAGGAAAAAAATTATGATGAAAAAACTAGAAAATATTAGCTGTTTATAAACTTTTGCATGCTACTGCATATATATATTGAGCCCCAATTTGAGACTTTAAAACCTTGCTCAGCTAAGTAATTTATGGCTTAGGGAATCAATAAGTTCAATATGTTTATGGCTTGTCATCATACCAGTTTATGGCCAAGACTATTTATTGTTTAATGTTCGACCTTCAACTTCCACAAATTCCAACCTTGTTCCTGATTTAATATTGGCTATAAAGGTAATTTTTATTTAACAAATGGGAAAGTTCATTTCAGTATTCTATACAAACTGGTTTGTTGAAGTCCACTTAGCAGGTGCTTCTCCATCTTTTGACTTACAAGCTTCAATTTAATACAAGATGATATGATTCAGTAAATAGATAGAAGTCTCAATTCTACTAAAAGATGACTCAACTCCAACCATTTCAGTTTTGGAATTTAACTGAAAAATTTGTTGTACTATTTCTCATTGATAATCATTTACCAAAAGATATTTGACTAGTTGCTTTCCGATTTCAAAAAACTCCTAGGCCAGAGATGCTATATTCATACAAACTAGGTAAAGGAATGAAACAAATTGTGGTAGATAGTCATTCCAAACTTCTTTCTGATATTGTAGAACAAGAGTGTTGGTTTTTACTTAACAAACTAAAAACTAGCCATGCCTAAAATAGAATTGATTAAAAATTCTTCAAATTGGGAGCTCTTTCCTGGAAATACAAAGAATTCTTTTCTGAAATACAAAGAATCTCTCCATGTGATAGATGATTGTGCAGAAAGGGGAATTAAGCATGACCTAGATATTCTAGAATCTTTTACGTACAAAACAATAAGCAGGCAAACTCTTTAGCTGTTGCAAGTTCTAAACAAAAACTTAAAATAACAAAGATTTAATTTAGCTTTAAAGATATTAAATAGAAGAACAATGTATCTTCTGGCCACCAAAGATTAAAAGAACTGTGATACTTTGAACCTAATAAAATAATTAAGAACGATCTTATTTAAGAGAAATATTAAATTCCTGTTTTAATTTTACATAACTAACAGTTTGGTGTGATCTATAAGAAAATCATGCTAACTAATGTTTCAGTAATGTGTAAATAATATTTAAAAAATCATTTTGAATAAAAATAGGGTTTGTTTTTTTTTAGTCTAAAGTGGAGGGTTTAGTAATGCACTGATGTGTCTTTAATTTTTCATGATTATAAATAGCACCTATATTCATAATATAAGATACTTGGTATAGTTAAAATGTTTTTTAACTTTTTTTTTCAGGACGCTAATAAACATTGAACCTTACTTTAAACAAAATTGAACCTTACTTCAAACTCCAAGACTTAGCAGTCTGCCTATGAGTTTGAAAAATTCCAAGAGTCATACTGGCATTTATATTCACAATAAAAAAAAACCATGGTGTGTTCAAATAAATTTTTTTTTCTTTTTTCACGTGCATATGTAAAAAGAAAGAAAAAAATTTACCAAACTCATTATCCATGATTTGGAAGATAGCAAAAAATGTTGCACTGTATTCTGATAAACCAAGTTTTTTTACGACACACTAAAACATAAAAATGAGAATGTTTTAAAATTTAAAGTAAAACATCAAGTTATTGAAAAATTAGTATAAAGCATGTTGTTTGAAACAAAAAAACAACACTCCTTTAGTAATCTCCTACATTAAAGAGACATGGTCACACAAATTAAAAAATTAACATGTTGCTTTTCTTGCAAAATTGTCATTAAAAAACCATTTCAGATATGGACTGGTATTTACACTATGACTAGGGACAGGCAAAAAACACGAAAACACGGAAGCCGTGTTTTTCGTGTTTTTCGTCATTTGCTGTGTTTTCTGTGTTTTCTGAGAAATCCGTGTTTTTGTCAGATTTACCATGATTTTCTGTTTTTTTTTAAAATTAACTCGCTCTATTCTCTTACTTACTTGTTGTTAGTGGTAATTGCTTGACGTCAACTCATCTATCATTTCCAGTTAGTAATTACCATTTTTTTGTAAACGAGTTGCGTGTCAATCAATAAACATCTTACATTTAGTTATGTTGAAGAATGCCATGAATGTTTCTTGTGCCGAGCACGCAAAACAGTATCCCAAGGGAACTTTGCACGCCAACGATGGCCGTCTCTTTTGCACAAGTTGTAACGTTACACTAGATCATACGAGAAAAGGTACGATTGATAGACACTTGCTAACACCTATGCACACTCAAAAACGTAAAAGCCTCAATGAAACAAATGACATTCGTGCAAAGAAGCAAGCTACAATAACAGGTGCATTTAAGGCGGTATCTGAGTCACATAATGCAGGAAATCTTGCTCAGTTTGAATTAGTGGAGGCATTTACTGCAGCTAACATACCGCTAAACTAACTTGATCATCCTAAGCTAAAGAAATATTTACAGACGAATGTGAAGAACCTCGGGGCACTACCGTGTGCAAGTCACCTACGGCGCGATTATCTACCGAAAGTTTTTGATGTTACTCATGATGAATTAAAAGCCCGTGTTGAAGCAGCATCTTAAGTTGTTGTAGCCACTGATGAGGCCAGCAATTCCCAAGATTGTTTTGTTCTACATATACTGTTTATACTACCAGTAACAAAGTCTGATGAAACGCAGATGAAGGCAGTAACAGTTAACCTGGTCTACTTAGAAAACGTTAATGCAATGACAGTCAGTCAGGCAATTATTAAGACCCTGAACAAGTTCAACATTAACTTCAATAAAGTCAGTGCATTTGTTACAGACAATGCCAGTTACGTGACGAAGACTATGAGAAATCTCCAAGGGATACTCCCCCACTGTGTTCATTTGTCATGTAATGTTTTTAATTCAGTAAGCTAAGAGCTAAGTGAATAATTTCAATTTAGAGACTTCAGCAACAAAGTTGAACAAACGGTCATAAAATCTTAGTTAAAACACAGCTTTTGCTTATTGAAGTTATTTCACTATGAATAAAAAAGTGGCATTTTGATGCCGTGTTTTTTCCGTGTTTTTTGCGATTTTTATTAAAGTACGACATATTTTTCGCACTTTTTTACCATACTTTTTGCCTGTCCCTAACTATGACATTCAACTTTGAAAATAACTTCTCATAATTAAAGTAGGCTATTTAAAAGTGATATTTATCAAAAAAACATCAGCATACAAAATAAGTTTTGATGAAAAAATTAGAAATTATTAAGTTATATCTGTTTAAAAATTTTAAAGTTATCGGAAATTCTATCCTTTGTAAGAGAATATTAAAGAGAATTCCACCATTAGTTAGACTGATTTAATTTCTTGTTTCAAGAAGTTGTTTTTATATTATAACAAAATGTTTGTGTTAAATATTAAGATTATTTTCTATTTGCAAATCTACTTTTCTGAAATAATCTTTTTCAAAACTTCTCAATCAGTAACTTATAAAAATTCCTATTAATTTTTTATTTTTTAGCTACCTTAAACTTAAAAAAAGGCATAACAGGATAAAATAACTCACCTCATACATTTGATCATTTTTTTGTTTTGTATTAGAGACAACTACTGATAATATTGTCTTGTCAGGTAAATTGAATTTGATTTCTTTTTCAGTGACATCAGGTTTTTCAACAACTTTATTTTGAGAATTATTTTTCTAAAACAAAATTAATTTAAATAACTAATAAGTTTAAATAAAAAATCAAATCCTTTACATTTAATGGTTATAAATTTATTTATATTAAAATCTTTCAAAAGCACTACTTCCAAACATAAGTAATTTTGATAAAAAAAACAGCAGAAACAAAGTTCTACACCTAACATACACACACACATACACACACATCAATACTAGGCTGTCTCAAAAAAACTAAAGTTTGTAAAGTTTGGGGTCTCACCCCCCAGAAAGTTTCATTTTGTTGAGTTTACACCATTTGCAAAAAATGAGGCCAGTCAGATGATGTTTAGGGGTGCCTCAAGAGAACTAATTTTGAATTTAATGACCGAAATGCATTAAAAACAAATAAATTGCAAAATTTGAGATCTTGATTACTTATTTCAAGAGATATGGTTGATCAAATTTGGCACAAATCAGTAGTTCACTGTGATGGCAAACTTCTTCCAGATATATTAGGAAATGAAGTTGACAGATTGCCAGTATTGCTATGCTTTCTTGCTGATGGCAGCATCAAACTTCTTGGAGTTCCAAAGATAGATTTTGCGACAGGTAATGCTGCAGTATAAGCAGTTTATGAGCAGCTACAGCCATGGCACTATGAGTCTCTTGTGGTAGTTATGTGTTTTGACACCACTGCTGCCAATACTTGCAAGTTTAGTGGCGTCTGTCACCTGCTTGAGGACAAATTAGGCCAAAGAAATCCTGCTGTCTGGTGTTTTTACAGTTTGCTTCAGGCCATCATCAGGTCCAGATATTTTACTTTTCAAAAGTGGAGTCATCTGAATCATAAACACCTGAGTGTGATATTTGAATAGTGCCAATCTTCGAAAAATATTTGACATAATGTCATAACATTTTTTTTTAGAAGTTACAGTGAATTGACTTATTTTTATTTTCAGAAAAATGGACTCAAAGCAGTTTTGTGAGTTGATTCATGATTATTTTTAATGGGAAAAAATACAGCTCAAGCAGAACAATTGCTTCAAAAGTGTTACCCATACTCTAATCCCCCAGCAACAATCATTAAACAATTGTTTTCTGATTTTAAACATGGTTGTACAGATACCAGCAATAGCATTTTGGAAATCCAAATGAGGCTATTAATCCTGAAAATATCAAAAAAAAACCTGAAAATCATTATGGGTAATTGCAAAGTGAAGTTACAAGAGATAGCTGACACCTTGATGTTATCAAAAGGCATTAATTTCAATATTACACACAAACATTTGGGTATGAAAAAGTTGGTTTCCACATGGGTACCATGTTTGCTCACACTAGAACAAAAATAACAACAAATTGATGATTCAAAACACTGTTTGGACATGTGTAAGCAGTTTTGGACATGTGTAAGCAGTGTAAGCTTGTGTTTTTCCGTAAGTACATCATCAAAATCTATGAAACATAGACTCACCATTTCACTCAAGAATCAAGTCAACAGCCAGCTGAGTGACAGGCAGTTAATGAAAGCTCTCCTAAATGACCAAATATTTAACAATTGGCTGGTGAGGTTATGGCTTTCAAATTTTGGGATGTACAAGGTATAGTAACTTAAACAAGAAAAAACAATCTACAGCAACTTTTATATTGGGTTATTGGAGCATTTGAAGGCTGGAATCACCAAAAAGTGGTCACATTTGGTGAAGGAAAAAAATCTTATTTTGCTAAGGCAATTCATTATGTCACAAGTTACTAAAAACAATGGCAAAAAAGTACAAATTAGGATTTGAGTTTCATCTGTACCTATCTTATAGTCCAGATCTGGACCCCTGGAACAAAAAATAAAAGCTTCTACAATCTTCTTTATTGGTCTTTCTAGTGAGAACCTTTTGTTCCCAATAAACAAACTTTAAAGCATAAATTGCTTAATTGCTAAAACTACATACTTTATGTAAAAATTTTAAAATCTAAGGTGAACCTGTGAGTTTTCTTCACGTAGAAAATTTTCCATGACCTCAGATTCATAAATTTCTCGTACAGCAGTAACTAAACAAACATCAACAATCAAAAATATGAAATCCGACTAATTATGTAGCAAACCAATAAAAAAAATATTAATTGATATTGCTTAAATAAAACTTTTAACTAGTTTTGCCATCAACTTTAAAATTCTTTGCTGAATTTTTGTTTGATAACATCAAACAAAACTTTTAACTCTACCTACCTTCTATACCTGGCTAAAAAGATTATTTTTTAGTTTTGAAATATTTGCTTAAATTTGCTTAAGTTGTCAATTAAAATAATTACTAATAATACTGACAACCAGTTTTCTTTTCTTTCCTGAGGGTATAGACTAGCTGCCGTTGAAATTGATAACAAAATTGTCAGACATCTTAAAATAGGCAAAAAAAAATTAATAGCTATTTTAAAAACAGCAGCAAGAACAGATTATCAGTCATAAAATTTTACTTTATTTTTACTCACCATCTTCAATATACATTTCAAGTCCCCTTCGTCTACTATCCAGTTGTTGATCAGAAAGTTTAAGAGGCCATTTTGAAGGGAATTTTGGAAATGGACAATCAGGAAATTTTTTCTTTAACTAAAAGCATAAAAATTACAAATTTTTACTCCATCATTTATCATCATGCTATGATCATTTATGATCAGCAAATATTTTATATTCTACAAAGCTTAAAATTTATCAAGCTTATGTCTGCTTTAAAATTTCAGTATTTCAGAAATTTTGTATTTGCATTTTGGGGCAAACAAAACTTAATTAATGAACAACAGATAATTTTAATTTAGATGATATCTAAGCTGTGGTGAAGCTGTGTGAAGATGAAATTTGAACTTTTAAAAAGTTTCAGATTTATCCAAGAATAAAATGCTTATACCTTTTTTCTTTGTAACTTTTTTGTTGTAAAAAAAAAAAAACAAAAAAAAAAAAAACTCTTTTTTTTTCAATCAATGTACACCTGTCTATATCTGTTTGCTTATTTATTATAAAAGACTTGAAAAATCTTGTGATTAAAAAATGCTATTTTATTGAAAAAAATTTTATGGAAAACTTAAATTTATTATCAATTTCTTTTGAAAGCTAGGACTTGTATTACATTATCACTTATTTCTTTTTTTTTTTTAGTTGTTATCCTTCACATCTATTTCTAAAAAATTAAGGAACAAGCTATTTATTATTAACCATATTTTGGGTTTGCACTTTAATCTAATAATGTTGAAATATTAAATATACGGTAAAACATTTTAATTTGTAAACACAGATTAGTGGTATTTTAAAAAATATTTAGAAAATAAAACTATAATGAATGAATTTATATTATAAATTAAATCAATAAACATTTTCTTATATTCATTCTAAATCATTAAGATCTTTTATATCAAAAAAAAAAAAGTAATTAAAAGTATAATTTTTAAAAATGCAATAGGAAGCCATTGTTAAAAATTTGTGAGTTCTGATTTTATTACAACAAAAAAAAAAAATCAGCAAAATCTGAAAGGAAAATATATCTGAAAAAGATTTTAAAGAAGTTTCAAACAACCATAATTATTGTTTTATATGCCTGTAAGTAATGTTTAGCTTCGAATTATGAATTATTTTGAAGAGAAATAAAATTCCTTTTCAAATGAGACTTCTAGCATCAAGAAAAATTAATTGTAGAGAAAAAGAAACTTTATATGTAACAGAAATTTACTAAACTGAAATATATTTATATAATTACTATTATATTCATTTATTTATATTTATATAATTACTATATACTTTATTTATATTTATATAATTACTATTGACTACTTTCACTTTTTAGTTTGACTACTTTCATTTTTTATTTTGACTACTTTCATTTTTTATTTTGACTACTTTCATTTTTTATTTTGACTTTAAACATTACTCTTTGGTCAAATTTTCAGCATTCAGCATTTTTTAGCATTACACCTACTGTTTCAGTAAATTTATTTTCACCATTCAACAGCAACATTTTTACAGAAATGTTTCACCATTCAACAGCAACATTTTTACAGAAATGTTTCACCATTCAACAGCAGCATTTTTACAGAAATGTTTCACCATTCAACAGCAGCATTTTTACAGAAATGTTTCACCATTCAACAGCAACATTTTTTATCAGTAGAAAAATCAACATGTTATAATATATAAAGTTAAACAACATACTTCGCTGTGCAGATTTGCAAATTCATTGTAACGACGAGAACATAGATACTTTCCAGATATGAAAATATTGTACACCTATATGTAAAATTAAATTACATCTTTTATATGTATGTATGTATGTATGTATGTATGTATGTATGTATGTATGTATGTATGTATGTATGTATGTATGCATGCATGTATGTACGTACGTATGTACGTACATACATACATACATACATACATACATACATACATACATACATACATACATACATACATACATACATACATACATACATACATATAAAAAATTTAGGTATTCCTCTTTCTTGATTTAAATTGTAATTTAAATTAAAATTTTCTGGTTTAAATTGTGGTTTAAAACAATGACTTAAATATTTAGAATAACATTTATAAACATTTAAAGTATTCAGAACAACATTTATCTTTAAAAAGACTTTTTCATTATAGAATTCCTGGAATCTTGATTGAGAGCAGACATGAAAGTAAGCTTTAAAGTGCATTAAAGAATTTTTTTTTTTTTAAAGAATTTTTAGAAAAACTTAGGTCAGTTTAGGAAAATTAGGTCAGTTAAAATTGAGGCAAGCCAGTCATAGGTTCTAAAAAATTGGATTTACTCAACCATGAGTGTTCAAAGTCTTTGAATACATAAATTTAGATTTTCTCATCTTATCAAAGAAGTAATAATTAACTGATACTTTTTTTTTTTTACCTTTTTAGATTATTTTTTAGATAATTGATTTTTTCAAGAATTGAAAAAAAAATTGTTTAAAATTTTTGAATATTTAAAGTAAATAATAAATAATTAAATACAATATACAATACAGCACTTTATTAAGGATATTTTATAAAATGACCAGTATGATTTTATAAGTGAAGAAAAAAACTGCATAAATTTCCATAAAAAAAATTTTTATACACTTCTTTTAAAAGCATTTTTGCCCCTGTGCTGATCTTCAATAATATTAATAAAAAAATTCAAAAGTTAGGCAAAAGTAGAAACTGGATTTTTAGTCACATTACGACACATACAAAAACTTATTCTTAACATAACTCACATTTTTTTAATAACAAATTTCTCTTTCAAAGTGAGTGAACTTTTGTATACTGAAATATTTTCATATTCTTAATTTAAAAACTTCAATAAATTCAAAAATACTGTACATTTACAATTTTAAATACAACTAGAATGTATCACTCCATCAAGCTGCACTAGAGTTTTTAATATCAGGTTAATGAGTTGTTAAAAAAAAATGTAGTGATTAAGTAAAAATTTGTAAAATTACCACATATTTTTCTCCATCTTTTTCTATACATCGGAAGTCTGGTATTGTAATGGGAATGCTTCTGCGATCAGAATAATCAATATAATCACTGCTAGAAGTATCTGATGCCCCATCAAGTTTACGTGCCTCACTGGGAGAGACAGAAATAATAACTAATGTTAAATGATCTTTTCCCTGTTTAATTAGATCGACAACAGCTCTGTGGTCAGTTCCTTCGCAGTTAACATTATTCCTAAAATAAAATTTCTTTTAACTAATTTCTAGTAAATTTATTTAGAAATAATATTTATACTCTTATACATCTTTGCAACTACTTTATAAATCTTACTAAGAACAAGCTAAAAGCAATTGGTCAACAATTACAAATAGTTTAGCACTTCTAATTTATATATTTTGAACACTTACTTTAAACTTTATCTTTATTATTTAAGCATGACTGAGCATCATACTACATTTATTACTCCAATAATTAGTAAATGATCAGATAGCCTTACGATTACATAAAAGGGAAACATAAATGGGTGATAATGAACATTGAACTACAACCAAAAATCAAAAAATAGTCTCTCATTCACCTATTGGGAATCTATGTTTTCTGTTGATTGAGGTTAATTGAATTTATGATTTAAATTAGACCTTCAATATGCTTGATAATTTACCCAAGAAAAAAAAATCCTGTTGTAAAGCAACTCTGAAATAAAACTATAGATTTTTGCCAAAGTTATTATCAAGATTACCAGTCAGATTTATCCCTTAAAATGCAAATAAACAGGGATGTAATAAAACTTAAACACATTTGGGCTTTTTTTGTGACTCAACCTGGAAAATCCATTTCAGAGAAGTTAGTAGGCTTCAATCCTTTTTTTTTTTTTACAAACCAAATAAGAAAACAATTCTTTTATTCATTTGTTTCTCCTTGCAAAGTAGAAAATCTTTTGCAAAATAGATTGCAATTTTACAGCATATCAAAACTATATTACATACCATTGGTTGCCTAAAAATATTTTTCAAGTTATAAAAGAAAGTATTTAATTTCTTTGGAATTTAGTAGATCTATGATATAAAGTGAGAAGTAATTTTGAAATAAAACTTTTAAGAAAATAGTTATTACTGAATGAAATGGAAGAAACTGGGTTATAATTTTATTAAAATAACTTTTTTAGTCTCATAAGCACATTTCACAGCATGCATACTTATAACTGCCTACTTTAATAGCAAGTCCTAAATAGAAGTCATGAAACAGTGTAATAAACAGTAAATAGTGCTATTTTCTTGAAAACTAAGAATAGATGCTCAATGATTTACAAGTTACACCTAAATCTTTATGGTGATTAAAGTAAATATTTATTTATTTTTTTAGCTATTTTATTTTGTTTTATTCTATTTTATTTTTTTTTTTTGTAGAAAAATAAAATAAAATAAAATAAAATGGCTTAAAATCTTTTGCAATTTACTACTTGCTTAAAAATATTTTGAATTATTTAAAAGTTTTATATTAATTTTATTGATCTATTTTGTTATTTTTGTTTGTTGGTGCTCTGCTAGTCAATTTATGCAACTTTTATCTATTACGTTCATTGAAAAAAACTATTTTAGACTAATTTTATTACAACTTAAACAAAAATAATTTTTCCTACACTTCGAGAATTCGATCACCGACTCGAACACCCGCCTGATGAGCAGGTCCTCCTTCCAAAACAGCACTGATCATTTGAAGAGGAGGGTATAAATGACCATTAATCGCTCTCATTTGTCCACCTTCTGATACCTGACCACGCACATTGAATCCAAATCCTCTTTCTCCTTTTTTTATTCTAACTAATTTTGGTGCATATGGATCATCTTTAGTTGGTTCATCTTTTGTAGATGTCTCTAAGTCGGAATCCTGCTCGTTGTCAGCCATGTTTTCGGTTAATGACTAATTTTGTGCTCCAAAAAACTTAAGGTTAAGAAAAGACCCGCCGCATCTGAAAGGCATCATTAGCGAACATTTGGAGTTGTGAGTTCTCTTATTTATTTTTCGGCTTTATTTTTCGGCGGGGTACTTCTCCTATACAAAATTGAATTTTTAGGCCGTTTTTTTTTTTGTAATTTTTGATCTGAGAAAGTTTTAGTTTTTTAAAAAATTATCGTTTTTGTAATAGTATTCCGAAATTTTATAAAACATCTGTGATGGAGTATTATAAGAACACTTAATGAATTTTTAAGCATTTTTTACATATTTGCACTCGTCTAGCTGCACCACACTGCCAATGTTTTTTATTCGCCAGTCGGAATCTTTGAAAAGTTACTTTAGTTATTTGAAATTTGTTTACAAATGTGTAAAATGAATAAAAAAAATCAAGTTTTGTCACTTTTTAAGATGTCTTTTTCTTCTTCTAAAAGCGTTCAAATTCATTAACAATCGTATTTGTTTGTTGCTTTTTTTTAAATATAAGTTTGTGACCGGTGTAGAAGTTAGCAAATAGTGATAAGAAAGTGTTTTTTTTATTAATAAGTTTGAAAGCATCATTTATGGCAGTTTCTGTTTCCGCCACTGTTTGAAATTGATGGTCAAAGAAACTATTTAAGGATTTTAAATTTAAGCTAAAATATTTATCTTTTGAATTACTGAAACATTAAATCTTATTATGCCCCCTCCCCCCTCCCCCTCCCCCTCCCCCTCCCCCTCCCCCTCCCCCTTCCCCTTCCCCTCCCCCTCCCCCTCCCCCCTCCCCACTTTTCCCCAACATCAAGCAACTTTTAAATTGTTTATCGAAAGGCTTCAAAAATGGCTTCAAAATGTCTCAGCAAATCGGACATGATTAAAAGAATGGAGTTTTTCTAACGACAGTGACAATTCTCAAAAAATTCTTAAAGTGGAAATTTTTAACAAGAAATTGTTAATCCAATTCAACATGATTCCTCTTGTCGATTATTCTTACGATGACAGCGATGATGATTCCGGTGGTTTTATTCAACAAACTCCTTAGGTTTACTTAGAATCAAATAATCCAGTCCATCCAAGTTGTAATTTATTAGTTCATCCAGGTTGAAATTCATCAGCCCATCCAGGTTACAATTTATCAGTCCTTCCAGGTTGCAATTCATCAGTCTTTCCAGGTTGCAATTCATCAGTCCATCCAGGTTTCACTTCATCAGTCCTTCCAGGTTGCAACTCATCAGTCCTTCCAGGTTGCAACTCATCAGTCCTTCCAGGTTGCAACTCATCAGTCCTTCCAGGTTGCAACTCATCAGTCCTTCCAGGTTGCAACTCATCAGTCCTTCCAGGTTGCAACTCATCAGTCCTTCCAGGTTGTAACTCATCAATGTGCCAACTTTAATGCTATTCAAAACTTGGAGTACTTAGGGAAAAGATGATTGATAAAGAGTATTGGAGAAAATCATCTGAAAGCTGAAGAATTAAGGTTGCTGTTTCCTAGGAAAGTCAACAAAAAGCAATTCCTCAAAGCCTCAAAAGAAGAACTAATCTCATTTAGACTACAAAATTGGGGAATGGTGAAAATGTACAAGAGTGCAAAAAGAAAAATGGGATAAAATGATCAGTTTAGTCTTTAGTTCAATTTTTGTTGGGGAAATATTGTTATTTCCTTCTAGACAAGGAAAACACTGTAAACGAGAAATTTATGACTAAGAGATTATAAAAAGTTACATCATGTCATAGAATCCACAAATAAGTCACAACAGACGGCTTAATACACCATATAGACTTTAGCGTCATTCAATTTTAAATGGTCCAGAGACAACCATCTCAAATTTTGATAAATTTGTGTCTTATGCTATTAAATATGCTCATGAACATGGCTGCCGAGAGGGGGGAAGTGAAATTTCTCTCGGCTGCTATGCTCATGAACATATTCAAAGTTTTGGTATTGTTAATTTGTCTGAAGGTTCTATATCATTATTTTCGGTATTGTTAATTTGTCTGAAGGTTCTATATCAAAAAATGTGATTTCTGAGTACCCGAGAGAGACGGCTACAAAAAACTTAACACAAGTTTTTTATAACTCGTGTAATTTAAGGCCAGTCTGAGAAAACTTCGTGTTATTTTTTTTTAAACGCGTGTGACTTGTTTTCACAAATTGTTTTCCAAAAAATGTTTTGCTCAAAAGAATTGTTTAGTGGTGCAACCGAACACTGATAAAAGCCAGACATACCTTAAATCACTCGAGTATGCTTACAATTCAGTTTATGGTCCCCCAACTGGCAACAAAAATTCGACATTGGAAAGTTTTATTGTTTTTTTTGTATTGTCATATCTCCAGAAGCAAAGCATTTTCGGTATTGTTATTTGTCTGAAGATTCTACATACCAACATAATATGGAGCAAAAATCAGTTCTTTTAAAATTCTCCATGCTGAGTTACTCTGAAATAAGTATGGCGCTAAAAGTGAAATAAGTGTGGCGCTAAAATTGAAATACCTTAAAATGACATGTATACCCCATAAAACCTTTTTTTTAATTGCATCATTAGAAAGAGTAATTTCACACTTCAGGAAACAATTAAAATCGTTTTAGAGAGAAGTGAAAAAACTGGATCAATATATACATCTTTTAACTTTTACGATTTTCTCCTAAACTTAATGATTTATCATGAAAAGCTCAAAGCTTGTTTACCCAAAAACAAAATATTTTAATGTAAAAACTAATATTTTAATATACTTTATTTTAAAAGCTAAACAAATTTTAAGTTTAGCTTTCAGTTTACTAAGAAACACATGAACAGAAATTGTATCGTAATGCGTACAATCTCTGATAACATAAAATGACAACTTTTATTTTGAAATACGTCATTCAGTTTGTAATAAACAATAAAAGGATGCGAGGTTGCTTGGCTGATTTCCCAGTAAAATTTCTGAACATCATCTTGTACAACAAGTAAATAGTTTCCAGAAAAATCCGTTAAAATTGTCAACTCATTTGAATTCTTTTTTATTTTTTTTTATAATGGCAAATATTTGCTTTTGTTTTTAGCAATAAAATGATGCTCAGATAAAACTGATACATTTGAAAGCCATTCATCTTTAAAAACCTCTGCTAGCAATTGTATAGATTCCAATGATTTGTTGTGGAAGCAAATTGAATATTAATTCCTCTAACAAATTATAAGTTTGTCTGACAATCAACTTTTGTTCCTCATTCAAAAGTTCTGAGCGCAATTTAATTACTTGTTCGTGAACAAGTAGTTAAATGTTTGAGAACAAGTGATTTCATTACATGTTTGTGAATAATAGTGATCGACCAAAATTCCGGTTCCGGTTACGGATATATTTGAGATTTCGGTTCCGACCGGATTATCGGTTCAAAATGTTACCGGAATAAGATATCATAAGCTTTATTTTGCATTATAGCGTTATCATCACTTTGATAAAAATAATTTAAATGATTTTTTTATTAATTAAATGTTAAGCCTGAGAAGTAATGGAAGTAGGATTCGGCTTTGTTTGAAAACTAATTTATTTTCTTGTTTAAATTCATTTATAATTAATGCTCATAGCTTGTAATGTTTTTTTCGACAAACGAAAGACAATTTTGTTGTTATGTGTAATCTTTGTATAAATAGATATATATTAAATATTAAAACTAACTATATAATCTATAAAGTGTTAAAATATTCGTTGTTTCTCTTGAATCCCTTTAAGTTGAGCGCAATGGTTTTTAATTGCATTCACACGAGAGTTTCTCCGTGCAAAACTCCTAAATGTCCTAGGGAATTCTAATGTTGAAATCGTTAATATTTGTCTAAAAAGCAAGTTGTTAATGATTGTCCAAAGGGATTTTTCTGTGTAGCAATTGTTATATATCTTACATAACAATGAATATGCTTATCAATTATATTTTTAACATTTGTTCTTGATTCAAACCAGCAACATTGAAAACCTGTCTGATGCTTCATTCTGAAAATATGGATTCAAAAAGAAAAACAATTTTAGTGTGGAAATACTTCATAATTGAAGCAAACAATTCAAGAATGGTTCAGTGCAAAATCTGCAACGGCATAGCTTTTAGAGAATCTGACGACCCAAAAAAACAAGGGTTATATGGACTCACGTCACACCTGACAAGACATCATCCTGACATCAAACTTACGCCAGAAAGTTCAGGAAATCCAAAAGCAAATGAAGAAGCTGAACTAAATTTAAACAAGAGAAAGACAGTTCCAATCTTCAACATAAGATCGAAAAAACCAAAAACTGACATGTTAAAATCAACAATTCCAAACTGGGTTCAAGCTTCTTCAAAAATTGATTCTAATTCTGAAAGAGGCCAAAAATGTCATAAGTCAGTTTTTGAAATAATAGTTCTTGACCTCCAACCGAGGTCTATTATCAATGATGCTGGGTTTTTGAGACACTATGCTCTTTTTCCTCCAAATTATGAAATTGCTTAATACTACAGAAGTTTAATAGATCCAACTTATGAAAAGATAAAAACTGCTCTCAAAGAAAAGTCGGTACAATCAGAAGCTGAAAATGTGTCAGTCTGTCTTGATGCAAGGTCATCATGGCTATCTAGGAATGACTGTTCATCTTATTTCTAAAGACTGGAATTGTGTCAAATTCTACATTTCACGAGGTTAGAATTATTTTGTTCTATTTCCCATTTTAAAAGTTGGGAGAAAATGATTTATTAATTTTAGTTAGTAATAATAACTTTTAAGATAAGCATTATTTTATAAATTCTTTTCAAAATAATTTGCTTAAACATAAATTATTTAAAGCATGAGCTATTATTTCTTTAAAAATTAAAGCTAAAAATTTAAACAACTTTTACTTTTAGAAAAAATCAAAAACTTTCTCCCAACGTTTAAACTTGGAGATAGAACAAAATAATTCTAACCTCGCGATTTCTTGTTCTCAATTTAATGAAAGGCATACTGCAAAAAACATTTTCAATAAAATTGAAACAGCAGCAGAGGAGTGGGAGATTTCTTCAAAAATTGGAGATTGCTTATGAGACAATGCAGCAAATGTAAAGGCAGTCTTCAATGAGTCAGCTGGATGCCTTAACCACTCCCTTCAATTTGTAATTAAAAAAGAAATATTTTTAGATCCAATCATAGACGAATTGATTGCAAAGAGTCGAAAACTTTTTTCTTACGCATCCCATTCGACTGTTTTCTACGCTGAGCTTTACAGACAGCAAGAAATCTAAATGGATTTAAAAGACAGACTTGGCTTAAAAGACAATGTTACAACAAGATGGAACTCTATCTATTACATACTTGAGCGAACTTTACACCTGAAGACAGCTATTGCTGCCACTTTAATAAAGTTTCCTTCGGTGGGAATTGGATTTTCTGTTCAAGACTGGAGCAACAAAAACGTTGTCAGGTATTGATTCTTACATCCGTTCCTGCATTCCGATTGTGACAACAATAATTTAAGCTTTGGAAACAACCTCCAGCGACGTCAGTGTTCAGGAGTTGAAAATTGCTTTGAAAAACGCAGCAGAAAAATATTTTTCCGCAATTAAAGAAACAGAACATTATTTAGTTGCCACTCTCTTAGATCCAAGAGACAAATAGTATTTTTTCAGATCTGAAGCTGCTTTGCAAAATGCTAAACACATTGTCATGACCCGATGAACAATTTT
Organism: Hydra viridissima; assembly: GCF_058129835.1. Classification (NCBI taxonomy): domain Eukaryota; kingdom Metazoa; phylum Cnidaria; class Hydrozoa; order Anthoathecata; family Hydridae; genus Hydra; species Hydra viridissima. Next base: position 12,316,990 of record NW_028324300.1, read on the forward strand.
GAACCTCTTGAAGATGAATCGGCTCCTGCAACTCAAATTTTATCTGGTGAAAATGAAAAAAAAAACCTTCATTTTTGCACATTATGTCAAAAATTATCGCGCAATCTCAAACTCAAACAAGACCAAATGCACATTTATCTTCCAAAATGATGAAAGAAGTGTTAAGTGATTTTTTGGATTGTCCAATTGCTTCTCAATGCCTTGGGTTATAGAAAGACTATGAAAAAAATGCAAATAACAAAATGAAGTTAGCATTGACTAAAGTGGAAAGAAAGTACCTTTTCGGTTTCGGTCTCGGTTCCTGTTCCGGTATGGGTTTATATCCGGTATGGGTTTATTTTCGGTTCCGATTCCGGTTAGGAATAATAAAAATCTATTTTAGATTTGATTCCGGTTCCGGCAAATTTCAAATTCCGGTCAATCACTAGTAAACAAGTAATGAAATCACATGGGATTCCTTCAACATCTCCAAGACAACAAAGACATATCTTTTTTTTAAAACAGTTGTTAGGATATAAACAACTTTAAAATAATTCTTATTCTAAGTTCGATATTTATGTATAACTTAAAATATTTAGATTAAACTTATAAATTCAATTTAAAGAGACTTGTCGGTTGAAATGAAAATATAGTTAGTAAAATGAGCTTTGCACGGTAGTTGTTTTTTTACTGACTGATTTTTGCTTCATATTATGTTGGTATGTAGAATCTTTAGACAAAACAATACCGAAAGTTTTTTGCTTCTGGAGATATGACTCAACAAAAACCAATAAAACTTTCCAAATGTCCTATAAAATCCGAAGTAATCAACATTTCGATTTAGGCAATTTTAATGACAGACGTTTAATAGCATGCTGACAAAATCATATTAAAATGTGAGATGGTCTAGTGGCGCTGATTTCTGAATCAGATAGTTTGGTGTGGAATGACCGTTTACATATCTAGCGAAATCTCAAAACGGACAATACATGAAGATTTCATCAAAAACCATTTATGGGTTTTTCTAAAAAAAATAGAAAAACTGAACATAAGTTTTAGCAAATTTAGAAAGAAAAAATGTGAGATCTGCATAAAATTTATTAATCACAAATATTCATGCCAGGTAAATTAAACGGATAGTGTTATGTGCTTGAAAAAATCTGTGCACCAAGAAAAGATCAGACCTGCTCGAGAGCATTATACCGAAGACAAACAGTCTTAATGATTTGCCTTTGCAGTTAATTTGCAAAAAGTGTTGATATTGCCCAGCATGAACCAACACAAAACTGCAATTTTTATGCTAAGACTAGTTACATTTCATGAGATCATGGCCCAGCAACACTTCAAATCCCAATAGTACAGTTTTGTGGTTTGAAGCGATCAGTGAGAGATCTGAAAAGATTCTGCTCACTGGAATTTTTTGTACAAGTCAATTGCAATGAGCCAATTATTTTGTAGGAAAACAACTGTTTAGCGCCGAACAAAAACTGGACACTTAATTGCTCGTAAAAGCAGTCAATCACTTTAACTTTGAAAACATCACTTTGAAATTCATTGAATCAGTTCATACATTTATGGTTGCTGATTCCGTGCATGTTGCAATTGAAAAGCAAACGAAGAAGATTAAAAAAATCAATCACTATTCTAACGTTATTGCAGTTGTTGAGATATCTAATTGTGTTGGGTTCAAAACTATCCCAATGTTTTTCAAGATTTTTTGGATTTCACTGATGAAACTTTAGCAAAAAAAAAAATTAAAGCCATCTGGAAAACCCAAACTGGCATATACCTTTGTTGTTCAGTTTCAAACAACTTCAAAAAAAACTCTTTTATGGGCTTGATCATCAAAGGAGAACCCTAGAACCATTATGCTTTCTCAAAAAGAATTTCAAATTTACTTTACTATTTAAAAAAAAAATCCAAATAAAGGGGATTCGAAAAACAAAAAAAGAATAAAATTATCACCCACTTGATGCAGCCAAACATCATCCATTCTGGCGTGATTTGCCTCAAAATGATGAGCCGAATGTTTTGTTGAGAGTCAAGAAGATTTTTCGTGTTTCGATTTGCAAAAAATTATCTTATTGGAGTTTGTGTCATAACATTCTTTTCTAAAGAGGGGAGCAAGTTGAGCATTTTAGTTGAGACCCTCTCGAAAAGCAGATTTTTAAATTAAAAATTGTTCTCTTTTTTTTATGAGTTTGTATCTAAGTTGTGTCCCTCTTGAAAATACATTTTTGTGTTTTGTGTTTTTGTCATTCTAAAGTGATAATTATTTTTTATAAAAGTTTTCAACTTAATTAGTTGTTAATTCGTTTTTAAACATGAAAAATGTTCCATCCATGAGTTAAAGCGTTAAAGTGAAATTACCAAATATCTTTGTTACTGCTCTTTGACTTTCCGTATAACTGAGAAATGAAAAAAGCTTAGAGATAAATTCTTAGAAAAAATTCATCGTTCTTTTTTCTTTCCTTTGTTTAAGGATTGGAACCCAGTGTCTCATTGACCCTCATTACCCCTTCAGTAGCGCCCCTGTTCTTTAGTGCTATCTCATGGTTTAATTATTTGTTTTTTCAAGGTTTCATAATTTTAAAAGCTGTTTTTTCATTTTATGATAATTATTGAAAAGATAGTTAAATCGCGCGAAACATTTTTTTTAAAGATGACTAATGGTTTATCATATATTTGTGTAGTATATTAGCGGTTCTAATCCTGATTGAATTATTAGTTAAAAAAAAAAAAAATGACGTTGTATCTCTTGATATACGTCAATAAGTAATCAACATATCCAACCACGTCCGTATTTGCGTAAAAAATGTAAAAAAATATCAATTAATCGGTCTAAAAATCGGCTAATAGACGTCTTCCGTTATTTTAAAACCACGTTTTGAAAATTATTTAAAATGAGGCTGGACTTAAGAACTTAAATGTTTCAACAAAATAAGAAGCTTATCTATGTAATACCATTAGTCATAGGGTACTTGATGTTTACGGATATGGGTACGGGTCAAGTATTAATGCCCTTACCACAAGCATTATAATACGAGCTTTGCCCGTACCAATGATATATATTAACTAGATGTCTAACTTCACATAAAGTCCGTAACAAAATGTGAAGCAAGTTTTTGAAGGTTGTAAAGCCGGTAGCCGCAACAAAGAAAAATTTCTGGCGATGTTTCGTTTTATTTTTGCTATTCGTTTTTCCGTAATATCTGTTAACCAATTAGATGCTGGTGGCAAAGCAAGTTATTATCCAATCATATGCTGGTGGCAAAAAAAATTTGCTTCACAATTTTTCGGAATTTAGACATCTAGTTAATATATATGATTGGCCCGTACCTACTCGTACTTAAGTACGTATGGGGATTGCCCGTACAATGTGTAATTTGGGCGTATATGGCTGATAGACTTTAAGTACATCCTCATTATACTCGTATATGCCCGCTAAAAAAAAATTGATTTGAGGGTTGAGGTTTAATAAAATCTATGAGTGAACTTTTTCTGTTTAATAAAATCTCTCAAAAGAACTTTGTGATCTCAAAGGGAGACGGAACTTCTGTCTGAGATTCTTCTCTTCTCTTTTCTTCCTTGCTCCGCACAGTCAGGAATTCTCAGTTCAGATTTCAGAAATACCCTTCCCACAATGACTTTAAATTGAGGAATTACTTCAACTCTTATTGAGGTTTTTGTTTATATTCAACTATTTTCTGCTCGTTCAACCATTCACCAATTCTGATAAAATAATTGTATGTTTGTGTATATATTTGTGTCTGTTTATGTTTATAAATGAATTTAATTTAAATAACAACTGAAATATCTTATCATTTTATGTAGTCTTTTAACGCGCATATATGGGCATCCTAAAGTTATTGGGTAAAAGAAAAAAGCTTTTACAAGTTGTAGCTTTTTTATACAATACTTGTATATGACCGTATAATTGTATGGACATATACAAGTACTTGTATAAATTATGTAAGTTGTACAGACATTTAACGGGCAATATCCCCCGTATTTGCCTGCTTATCAAACTCGTACACCTCGAGTATCCTGTGACTAAATACCAGTGGTATTAAATGGATCAATCTATTGGCTGCCCATGATGCTTAACTAGCACAGGCTCATCCTTTATGTCTAAAATAAAATGTTCACTTTTACAAAAATAAAAAGAAAGAGTTGTCAATAACACTGTCAAATTTTAGGTAAAAAGTGTTATTTTAAAAAACAGCTAGTTTAATCACAATTTCATGAAAATCACATCATAGTTTACAGACTGTATCTACTGATTATTCAAAACGTTTCTAGAAACTGTATTTGCAGCTTATTTATAATGTTTGTTGATAAAACTCATTTGATCCAAACATTTACCGACCAAATTGTTGGTTCAAATTTATTGTTATGAATAAAATCTTTTTTTGGATTTTATTCATAACATTAAATTTAGTTTAAATTAGTCAAACTGAATTTATTTTTAAAAATAAATTAAATTTGACCAACTAATTTAAACCAAATTTGTAATCATAAAGAGTAGGTATGGTTCTTCTATTGAAAATAAATATTTTTTATTAATCGAAACATTATTGTTCAATTAAAAAAGTCTGATGGAATACCAAAACGTTTGGCGAAGATCTGAAGAAAACTATAAAGTTACCTGCATGAGGAACAAAATAAACTCCGTGAAGCTCAGTAAACTTGGTAACGAAGCTGGTAACCTGATGAATAAATGTCAAGATTATAGATTGACATTTTTGAAAGAACATTTTCAAAGATTCATGAAGAAAAACTTGAAATCAGGAAATTAAAAAATTTAAGTACAAGATTAAAATTCAAGAAAAGCTGATAGCTGTTTTGTAAAAAAAGGAAAAAAATCAGCACAACTTCAAACAACTTTTTATCTAGTTAGTTGGTACAGTTTTATATTTCTTTATGCCTTTAAATTTAACAAGATAACAATTTATATATAGGCTAGGGCAAAACAACCTTTAGCTAGTTGCTGTGTCATTCTTGAAAATTGTCTAGCCAGTAGGAAGCACCAAAACGCTTTGGGAATTAAATTGCACTTCATCCGGTTTATGGTCCAACGGAGGCAACAGGTTTGGAGTTTAACAATAACTCTCACTTAAAGTTTTGAAGTGAGAAAAGACCTTCAACACATCCAATCATTGGTGCTGTTGCAATCTCCTTGAGTTTGCCAAACCATTGAAAGAGATGGATGCACGTCTCTAGGCTTCTAGATGAGCTGTCAATAAAGAAATACCACTCATTGTGGTTACTGACGATTCAATTTTCTTTTAACTGACTGGCCACAATAAGCCACTAGCAGGGCCTATTTTGACTGCTGATGAACGGGAAATCCGAATAAATTAATGAATTTGTTTTCATATCAGACCAGTAATTGCTAGGATTAAATCGTGGAAGTCTGAACATAAATTAAAACGTGGAAGTCTGAACTTAAATTAAGTCGTGGAAGTTTGAACTTAAATTAGCTAAACTCTGCTTAACATTTAGTTTATTTCTACAGTTTCTTCAAAAATCATTTCATCAATCACAAATGTGAGATTTTCACCTTATTTTTAAAAGTATTAAAAATTGTATAACCTTTTGAAATTGATAATTTAAAAACTGAAGTTTTTCAAAATTTGTAAAATACCTAATTTCGAAAAATTTTCAGATTTTATATAATTGCTCAAGATTTTTTCCCAGATTTTGTCTGTGAAATGAGATCCACTGGACTTTTATTAATCATCAAAAAGCACGCCGTAGTATAATATACCTGCTTTGTAAACTTAACAATTTTTGCTTCAATAGTGTAAGTACTTTTTTAATCTTATCATATTAAAACGTAAGCGATTATAAACAATACCTATTATAGATGAAACAATATCTATTACAGATGAATACAAACAATATATTTTAAGTCATACCTTAATCTTATTTTACTTATATATGTGTGCGTGCGTTTGTGCGTGCGTGTGTGCGTGCGTGTGCGTGTGTGTGTATAAGATAAGGTTAAAGTAGACTTTTAATAACAAATTGTTTTTATCAGCATTACTTATTTTCAAGGGTGTACACCTTAATAAGCATTACTTATTTTCAAAGGTGTACACCTTTATGAGAATTACTTATTTTCAAGGGTGTACACCTTTGAGAAAAGATAAGTTATGAACAAAATGATGTATTTTCAAATTCTCATAATGAGAATCTTTTTATCTTACAACGTCTAACAAAATAAAAATAAAGCTAAATTGGTTAAAAATGCCCACATTAAAAATCAGTATTCTTTCATTCATGCTGGTTATTTAAAGATTAAAACTCGTCGTTATTCCGTTTTTAATGGTCGTAATCCTACCAAAAAATCAAGTTTCATTAGGGAGACATTTCTCTAAAGTTATCAGTTTAAGATTAAAATTGCTGATCTTTATCAGTACTGATAATTACCAGCAATTCGTAATCATGATATGCGTAAAGTTCCAAAATACTCAAAGTAGTTAGAAAGAATTTATTATATTGAGTTTCTCAAAAGCGTGATAACAAAAGTAAAGTTTTTAAATCGTGTTTTTGAGGAACTGTTTTTATCGTATTCCCCTTTTAGAGAACTTGGTATTCAGTGGTTACAGAGAAATAAGCGAAACAGTATGTTTGTGGTATCTTCTTATCACTTCAGATTGTTAGAGCTTTTTAATCTTTGGAATTTAAAATGCTCAGATTGTTAGAGCTATTCAATTTCCGCAATCCAAAATGAGCTTATTTCTTTACATTCAAACAACTTTTAAAAACATCTTGTAAACGAAGTACAACATGCAATTTTCTTTTCAGCTGTGGTCCTAGTTAAATAAATATGGGCGTGGTAGGCTTTTGGCAAGGATCCTGCCCAGCAAGCACACAACGTTGAAACAACGTTGAAATAACGTTGATCGACGTTGATCAACGTTATTCCAACGTTGTTTCAACGTTGTGTGCTTGCTGGGTGGACTGTTTTAAATTTCTAAAACGAATGATTTATTTTAAGTTTCTAAAAATCACCAGATATTTTTAATTATAGAAGTCCCATAATGTTTACCCAAAAAACTTTGTTTACTTATTATTGTGATAAACAAAACTATATAACCAAATGAAGACCAGACACCTGACCTTCTCTACCAAACCACTAAAACATCTGATGTATTTATTGGGATCGAATGCAGAAAGTCTTGTTTTGATGTTGGAACTGAATCTATGTTTCTCATAATTGGTTATCGCAATACTACCTCGTCTTTACATTGCCAGTGACCACTGGTAGAAACATAAAGAGCTTCTAAAAGTTAAAGCTAATTCAAACGTGTAAATAAATTCAGAATGAAATTGTTTAACCAATTTTAGTTAAACGGACTTACATTTTTTTTAACTCACATGTTAGTTAAAGTTTAATAGAAAATGGGTTTTAACTTTCTTTAGCCGCATCATGACCAAATGAACATCCGAGATGCGACAGGCTATTTATACGATGCGACAGGCTATTTATACGAAGTATTCGATACTTTTTTTGTTTGTTTTAAAAGACATATGTGAAGGAGGGTGAAACGCAAACAAGTTATTTTAATTTTAAACTTACAAACGCGCAAACCGTTCTTTAATAGGGGGAACAAAACTTTTGAATTAACAAGCTTAGCTCAAAGCTTTTAACGATTATCCACTAAATAAAGAAGAAATTAAGAGATTTTTATAGGATGAATGCTAACTACTTTCATGAAAGCGTCGCGACGAATGTAAGTGTGGAGACTGATGGTTACTTTGAAGAGTTGTAAGTTTGCTTTTGATTGAAAATATCTTTTGGTAAATTTTTTTTGTAATTCAATGTTTAAAAAAATAACTCGGTTTTGTAAATTAAAAGACGGAGGATTTGAATACAAAAGTTTTTTAACCAATAATTGGGTAGTATCGACCCACAAGAAAATACATTTTCATCCCATAGTATAGAAAAAAAATGAAAAAATGAAAAAGTACACAAATAAATCAATAAAATAACAAGAATAATTGTTGCCATTCAAATTTTTACATTCTTTCGCATTTGTTTTAATAAGGATTTTGATAAGTTTGTTTACTTGTTGTAATAAAGTAACTTCGACACGACTTCGCTAAATTAATGAACGTTAATATTAATAACAAAGAAACTGAACATTCATTTAAACATTTATTATAATTTTTTAAGAACGTAATGTTAAAGCTATGTAAATAAATTTGTGTTGATCTCTTCGACATCAAATCTAATGTTTTAAAAACGATAGCTTAATATCGAGTACACAACTCATGTTATAACTAACTAAAAAAAGTACTACCTCTTGTCACTTTATCTTGTGGAGTATGAAATATTTTTAAAAAAAAATGTCTGTAATTATCTTAAATCGTGATGCGACATTTAAGTGATTATTCCAAAAAACGTGAGGGTTATAAAATTTAAATAATCACAATGCTTATATGAAAATTGCGTCAAACTATTTTATGAGTTGTGATGCTTTTAGCTTCTTTAAGTCGAACATAAAATTCATTAATAAATATTAATCTGACGATAAGTTGTTCCTCGCATTCAAGCTACAAATATTAAGTCGCGAAGGAGGAGCGAGGAGGTGCGAGGAGGGGCCGATGAGATAAAAAGGAAAAATATTGAGTTGCGTAACAATTTTAGCTTAAATATTTTTTTCATTTTTAAAAAAAAAATTATATCCAAAATATTTTTTTCATTGGAACGCTTCTTTTTTTGCTTTCAATACTTGCTGCTCGTTCAGAGTTTTAATTGAAATTCTCTCCTGAAGACTATGCGAATTTAATAAGATTTCACTGGCTATTCAGAAAATATGATTGCCTTGGGACAAGTTGCCAAAGAACAAGAAACGTTATAACAATAGATTAAATGAGATTCATTGAATCCAAAAAAGTTTGACAATATTGGGATATATTTTAAACAGGCATCTTGCCAAAAGTAGACCTCCATTTTATTGAATGAAGTTAAAAGAAAAGAAGAAAAAAAACAGACCCAATTTACTCGAGTGCTGATCTTAAAATATAAAAACAAAGTTTGATTTGGAACCGGAATGTAATTCGCAATTGGCAATATGACAATTCCATGTAATTCAAAATTCTTAGGCTTGCTTCAGTGAAGATTTCTATTGGTTGAGATTCTGTGACTTGATGCGGTATAAAGCGTGTTAACAATACGAAAAATGATCTAAGTTAATTATAAAGAATCTTTAATGACCATAAAAGGTTTATACGTAGCTTTCGATATTGGCTAAATTTGATACTATTTATGGACGCTATAGTTAACTGTTGGGAAACAGGAAACTATATATCTGGATCATTTATTAAGACGATAATCAATCATTAAATATTGTACTTCATTTTCTTATCTAAAACGATTTTAAAAAACTTGTTTTAGTAAACACATGAACGCAATTATATATATATATATATATATATATACATATATATATATATATATATATATATATATATATATATATGTATGTATGTATGTATGTATGTATGTATGTATGTATGTATGTATGTATGTATGTATGTATGTATGTATGTATGTATGTATGTATATATATATAATATATATATATATATATATATATATATATATATATATATATATATATATATATATATATATATATATATATATATATTATTGCGTTCATAAAACTTTAGTTGACATAAATCAGTATAATAACAGGCTAAAACTTCTTGCAAATATATTTATAAATTGCTATCTTATTTTTAGAAATATATTTGAAAACATATTTTGTTTTAGTAAAAAAACATATCTTGTTTTAGTAAACACATGAACGCAATAATATACATACATACATACATACATACATACATACATACATACATACATACATACATACATACATACATACATACATACATACATACATACATACATACATACATACATACATACATACATACATACATACATACATACATACATACATACATACATACATACATACATACATACATACATACATACATACATACATACATACATACATACATACATACATATAAAATATAAAAATAGTTCTTTAAACAAAGCTAATTATCTTTTTGAAAAACATTCATTAAAATTTTAAAAAAAGATTATATTGTTTTAACTCGATATTTACATTTAATAGATGAATTGCTATAAATTATACTCTAATTAACAATTTCGCGATCTTTTACAAGTTTGTTGTAACCAGGATATCTCTGACGTTTTACCGTAAGGGTAATATTGAACGCTTTATTAACTCTTGCAGAAACTCTTTTCTTTCATTCGAATCTTTTCAACTGCACCACATTGCATATGCTGGGATTATGATAAGGGGAGAAAGAGGAAAAAATAAAGAGGTTTCAAGAGAAGAAGAAGAAGAAAAGAGAAATTGTAGAGTATGTAAGATTATTTTATGCAGTTTTCAGACTGTTGAGGATATTCCAATTTTGAGCTTTCATTCTTTTGTTTGTTTGTTTTATTTTTAAAGATGTGCTGGTCTTTAATGTTTATTATTTTTTCTATTGATATTCTATTGTTTGTTACTCCTTTGTTGGCGGTCAAGAATTTTTTTCACTCACGCCACCAACTGCCAGGATTGCTACATAACGTCGTGATGAAAAGAAAGATAAAAAAGAGAAAAAAAAAGATGAAACGCACGAAAGAAAAGATCTTCATTAATAATTTCTCGAGTATTGTTGTTCCTTTAACCAGACATCTGTTTTTTTTACAAGTTTTTTTACAAGTTTTTTTTTTAACACAGTTATTAAATACTAGTAGTATGAATTCAGTTGGTTTATAAAAGTTTATCGGCAAAGATTTGTTTAACGAATCGTGTTCTGGTGGTTTTTTCTGAACTGAAGTATTAAAACCGAGGGTTCACTGACATTTTTACACTTGCAACGGCACCAAACAAATAGTAAAATTGAAACCTTGGAAACAATTTGTTTGTTTGTTGTTTTTCTGTTTTCTCGTTCTTTCTTTCTTGAAAAGATACTTTATTAAGATTGCAGTCCTTTGTCATTTTAAATGTTTTTTGGACGAAAAAGTTAAAAAACCGCGACAAAACATGGATGGATTTTATCGTATTTATTTACATACGTTTTGTAACCTTATTTTTTATTTCTCGATAAAATTGAACTCTTATTGATTCATGTAGCAATCTGAAAAAATTACTTGAATGTTGCTAGAGCGTATCTGACATTAAAGCAAAGTTTACTCTACCATGCTCTATTGTTATGATATGTTTCAGTCTCGCGTTCGAATTAAAGAAACGATGAGCAGGTAAGATGTAGGTTGCAAATGTTGAGGGATGGGGGGAATCTGATTTAGAAAAAGGAACGATTGTGCTAATGTACGAATGAAAGTGAAACTTTCAAATAAAATAAATGTGTGAAATTTAACTTTTGGTAAAGTTTTCCCTTAGTTTTCCAGTCTTTCATTTCTCCTCATTTAATGTTCAATTTTTACTCCCAGGAACCAACGTGATCACTCAAAGAAAGAAACCAAAGTAAGCGATAGAAAAAAGATTATGACTTCAACCTGCTTTATCTGTGGAGAGAGTTTTCCGCGTGCCGAGTTATCTGTTCATGAAAAAGCTTGTTTGCAGAACATACAAACAACTCCTGTCCAATATACGCGCCAAAATACTGACGATCTATCAGATAGCCTAATCTATCTACCAAACAGCGACTCTTCCGCTTTGTCTAACCATTCATCGGGGTCTTCGAGTAACGAAGGAAACGAGAAAAAAACCCACCGATGCTACATCTGCGGAATAGATGTTCCCATATATCTAAAATCCATCCACGAAAAAAACTGTAAAAAGAGTTGGGAAAGTGGACTGTTAAATTCTATAACAACACCTGCCAAACTTTCAAATTCTCGAAAAGATCTTTCAAAAGATCTTTCAAAAGATCTTTCAAAGGATACCTCTGAACTGAAAAAAGCGAAAACAGTTGCGAATATCGTCTCTTGCAGCAGCCTAAAAAAATCGCAATCAACCTCACAACTCGCTAAAGATTCAAGCTTAAAATTCGGTAATAACCGAGTAGAGACACCAACTAGTTTGTTGAAAACAAGAGTTGGCAGTTTATCTTTGAGTAAACAAAAGTCGCACTCTACAACTAATTTATTTAAAAGCGCTTCTGAACAAAAAGAATTTTTTATTAATCATAATCTGTCAACTGAAAACTTAAGGCTCAACTACGATGATCCGGATAAGAGACCTTCTCCTCAGTATGTCGAATGCTTTACATGCGGTAAGCAATATAGCACGCATTCTATTGATATTCATCAGAAACAATGCATCAAAACTCGCACTATACAAGTAGATGCTGGTGTAGTACCCGTTTATATAAAGAAAAGTAAATCTTTAGCAGATATCAGGTTTAAAACAAACTCAAACTTGGCATCTCCCTCTCGGTCGGTTAAAAAGACACTAATGAAGGATACTAACGAACGTCGTTTTTCAGCTTTCGACACGAACAAGCGCTTGTTATCTCCTTTGGATAGTGTTAAATATTCTGTTAAATCTTCAAGTACAAGTAATCTAAGCAAATTAATAACTCAAAATGAAAAACCTAACGATTTAGAAACATCAACGAATCCTACGCAGGTTAATTCAGGATTCCAGGAATGTCACATTTGCACCCAACTTTATGGGAGCAGATCTTTGCCCATTCATGAAAAACAATGTCTAAAAAAATTTGAATTGGCGAGATTAGAAGATGAGAAAGGTAAGAAGAGAATAAAAGCCAACCAAAAATTTGAGATAAGTCCGTTCGGTCATTCTCAAGAAATTTCCGATATACCACCATCTTTACCAATAACAAACGGTAAACGATTATCAAGTATTTCATTAGGTGCTGGCTCAAATTCAGATCTTGAATTAGAAGATACAAACGGTATTAAAAGTAAAGAAGACTTAAATAAATCTGAACCTATAAATAAAGAGTTGAAAAGAACTAGCCTTAAGCTCTGTGTTTATTGCAACCTCAAGTTCGGACAAAATTCTATACTGATCCACGAGAAGTCTTGCCGTGAAAAGAATAAGGAAAATCGCAAAAGTAATGGCGTTATATCATACGTTCACCCAGAAACTAATTTAACTTCGAAGGAAAACGATTTAGTCTCAAACAACCAAGGCGAGACAGAAACGTTTACAGATGTTTAAACATAAACTTGGGTTCCTGTTTATCAACGTTCGTTAACACCTTTTAAAATTTTTTTTCTATTTATCTATTTTTAGCATTTATATTCATATTTATATGAGCTGGTTGAAAAAACATTTTGAGTCTCATTTAGGTTTGATTGCATTTTATGTTAGGGCTGTTAAGAATTGATAAAATTAATTGGCCGAGTTAAATTTAGTAAAATGTATCAAGTAGAACTTAGTAAGATACCTGGATGTCCAACATCTGTGAGTATACTGGTAAATTATATAATAACTTTTATTTTACCCATCTCTGTAAATATTTCTGCAGATGTTCAATGTAGGATAGTGTGAGTTAACTAAAAACAACTACAGTTGTACTTGACTTACCGAGGTAGATATTTTTACTATTGCTATCTTAGCTTAAATATGAATCATTTAGCCTGGATGGTTCTGGTAGCCTGGATTTTACTGGTACTTTATTGTGTTCTTTAAAACTCGTTGAATTTGTGCTGAATTCAGTAGCGAGTAAAGTAGTTGAATAGATCCGGGTTTGAACGATAGAACTTAGAGTTTACATATACCTCCTGCCATACCTACATCGCATACTCTTCATCTGACAGAGTGATTTGATCTGGGAATTTGATCAATGTTAAAATCAACTTCTTTTTTAAATCTTCTACTTCTTAAAGTGAATGGTGATAGTTTAAAAAAAAATTCGTTTAATATAGCAGAATCAACTGTTTCTGTAAAATTATTATTTCGTTTTTTGTCTGAATTTTTGTAAAGAAGGGTTTCACAAAAACTCGTCCACGTTTCTTTTTGTACGTTTTCTTATTTTAAGATAAATGGAGGACTAAGAAAGAGAAAATCAAATTTAAATTTCTAGGTGATCTGCTTTGGTAAAGTAACGGTTTGAAAGGAAAAGGGAGTACGATGCCTCAGAAATAAAATTTCTGAGCACATCGAAGTAACATGAATTGACGAGGTTCTACACTCTTGTCATATGGCACGTAGGCGTGCATAAAATGCATAAAGCAGCAATGGAATATCAACAAAAAATGCGGGGGTGTGTATAACAAAAGGTAGAAAAATCGTTGTTGCGACCATTGCAAGGAAGCTAAGAATACGTCATTAGGGCTTTATTGTATTTTCTATTCTTTACTTTATTATTAGAAGTTTTTAATTAGGAAAGTGCAAATAATTTAATTTTTTTTTTTCTATCCGAAATACTAATTCTTCAAAGATTATCATCCGCGATAACTAAATAACAAAGGCAAATATCGAATTTAGTTGACTCGTGCGTAATACGCGTACATGTGTGACTGATATTGAATGAAAAAGTATTTCATGAAAACTGAATGAAATTTGGAATGAACTACAAGAAATATTTTTACATTTTCTACTTAAAATTTTTAGAAAATTAAAGCGTTCATAAGCATTTTTAACTTTTGATTTTAGTTTTAGTATGTCATGGATATTATTGATCTTGCTTTAAAAAGGGCATTTTTATTCCCTTTTCTAAGCAACATAAGAGAATGTATTATGGCTTTTATGTTTCTTTAAAGCACACTAGTTTTTGAATAAAGTTTTTATTTGAGGGACTGAAAATTTTGGTCCTAACTGGGCTCCTCGAGTTATTTAGCTAAAAAAGTTAAAAAATCCACTGGAAATTTGCGTATTTAAATTCGATTCATGCGGCTTCAAAACAAATTTCTTTTAAGAATTTTTTGAAAACAACTTAAAAAAGGAAACGTTTTTTTATTAATCTCAGTTAATCAAAGTTTTTTTTATTAATCTCAGTTAATCAAAGTTATTAAACTCTGCTACAACTGCCGATCAATGAAGTTGTAAAAGATATTAAGAACTTTGTTTTTGTTGCTATTTCGAATTAATACATCGATGTATGTGACATATTGATGTTGATGAGCTTAACTTGATGAGAAATAAGTGCAAAATACACAATATCAAGTAGCTGCGAAAAATAAACTTCCTCTTGTTAAGATCATTAAGTAAGATTGTCCTTTTATAGATATGCATAGAGGTACAATTATACATAGATGACAATTGCACCAGAAAATATGGAGAACGGTTAGTGTGGATTGATAGAAGCAACTAATCTTTCGGCTCGTTTAAAATTTTGTCTTTATCTTGGAGCAACTGCATTTGCATTTCTCTTCAAGAAATCAATTGTCTAGTCCGAAAGGAAATATTTTTAGCGAGTTGAGGGAAAAGTTTAATGGCTTTTCTAAATTCGGTAATTTTAAATTCATGTTCGGTAGTTTTAAATATATGTTCGGCAAATTTCCTTAAATCAAGAAGATTCCCACTCTTAACAAACCCTTATTGGGGACATTATAAAAGCCTTGAAAAATGAAAACACAGAGGTGCATTTGAAATCTTTTTAATTCGTTCGAGCAAAGTTTTTAAATCGAAATTAATACAAAAATGCAAAATACCAGTCAGTGTATTTTCAAAAATTTTATCTTTAAACGAAAAATATCAAAGTAAAACAAAAATGCTTCATGTAACATTTTAAAGAATTAAAAACTTTTTTTTTTAAATAATGTTGAATTAATTCTTGTTTATTTATGATTAATAGAACTTTTTAGATTTTAATATTAAGCTACACATATCGCGAGGTTAGAATTATCTCCGATTTTAAACATTGAAAAGGTTTTGATTTTTTTCTAAAACTAAAAATTACTTAAAGTTTTAGCTTTAATCTTTAAAGAAATAATAACTTATCCTTTAAATAATTCATGTTTAAACAAATTATTTAAAAAATAAAGTGTATTTTAAAAAGTAATCATTTCTTATTAAACTTAACAACTCATTTTCTCCCAACTTTTAAAATAGTAGATTGAACAAAATAATTCTAAACTCGCCATATGTGTAGCTTAATATTAAAATCTTAGAGTGTTATGGGCTTTGATGCCACAAATGCTCTCTATTGTTGCCTAGTTAAAAAGTTGTGTACCATATTCGGGATGATCAGGGCTTCGCTTGTACCGCTCCTAATGAACCATGAATTTTGAATATTGCTTTGGTTGCATAATCGCTGAAGATGCCAAATAAGAACTGATATTTTTCTACAAATTTGGCAACAAGAAAGCTTCTTAAAGCTTTGGTACATTAAGTTTAGCAAGAAAAGAGAACAAGCTTAAAAGTTCTGAATTTTAATCGTAAAGTTTTCCTGTGGAGTACAAAACTAATAAGAAACAACTGCATTGTATTGTCTGAAATTTTGAAAAGATTGGGAAAAAAGCTTTTTTAACCAACGGTTGGAGAAGCTCAAGATTTTTCATAACTTTTTAACAGTGATTGCCTACAAAGTGTTCACCATGACATGGTTAGAACTGAATATGCAGTAAACGATTCTTTGACATCAGGCTAAAAGGTTTTTTTTTGGACAAATAGTTGATAATTCCAAGTCGAAGTTCCACTGGTGTAATTATACTAAAAATAAGTGCTAAGGCATCCAGTTGATCCTTTATTGCTGACTTAGCAGCAACAAATGTTTCAAAACTTTCCTTCGTTGGACCAAAATATTCAAGAGTTCCATATTAAGAGAGATTGTTAAAATTAGGTAATGCTGCAGGGGTGTTGCTTAAATGGGGCTGAATTTCACAAATAGCTTTCAGCCATTTTGCGATCGCACATTCGTATGAAAGAGATTCATCTGTTTGACGTCCTCACAAGTTTTAAGAGCATTTTTTCCGCGGTAGCAACAACGAGTTGAAAACGTAAGCGCTTTATTACGTGGACGTTGACATGTACTTGACAATATGAATATGTCTGCGTGTGTAGGTTTTTGTGACTCCTTTTCCTAATCGCTATGTTTTTATTTTTTATTCCTTACAAAAAATTAAAGCAAGGATGTAAATCATAAATGGAAAAACTTTTTATAAGAGTTTTTACCATCATTTTGTTCTGCTAAGACTTAACAATGGAAATAAAGTGATGCTTATAGTATATGTATAACATCAAACATAATAAGTATAGATGTAATGGGCTCGTTTTACAAGTTTTACGAGTTTCTCACTCCGCAACCTTTTTGTCACCTATCACTAAAATTTCGTCAGCATATCGATATCTTTCGTCGATATCTTTTAGTTCTGTCTTTTCTATTGCTGCTTATTCAACAAACATTATTACTTTCGAAAATTTACTTACCTCAAGCTCAGTGTTAAGGATATCTTGTCCATTCGCTCTCATCAGTTATTTCGAAAACTGCGAGACTCATTTTTAAAAATGAGTTACACTTAGCGGTTGGAAATGTAATCTCAGGCAATTTGTTGATTATGCCTTGGGAATTATTTTAATCAAAAATTTGTTTTGCCCTCCAGCTTTTCCTTTTTCAATTGAAATATTAACATTTGAGAGTTGAAAGAAATTTTTCAATGTTTTTCCAGGAACACCAAGTTTATGTTGTTTGTTGAGTGTTGAGGCAAGCTGTCTTGTTACTGCGTACAACTGAACATTTAACAAGCTTTCCGTTGGAGTTTCAAATGAAGATATCTTTGAGTTCTGTCTTTTCTATTGCTACGTATTCAACAAACATTGTTACTCTCGAAAAACTAAGTATTAGAGCGCCAGAAAAATTTTTCGAACTGTTTTTTAAGCACGTTTATTTTTGACGCGCCAGGTAATATTTTTTATTGGAAAATCTAAAAACCTGAGATATTTTAAAGGTGTAATAGGCCAACCGTAAGTAACAGGTGTGTGACAGTGCCATTGAAGATCACAGCAAAAAAATTGTCACCAGAGTTTTTTGAAGAATGGCTTAAAGAAATGAATGGAAAGTTTTTAAAAAATCGAGAATAAAAAGTTTGCTTAAGAAAACAGGCATAACAGAAAGTAGACATAACAGAAACCAGGCATAACAGAAAACAAGCATAGCAGAAAACAGGCATAACAGAAAAGGCAGCAGAGAGAGCTGTAAATAAAGACGACGAAATTTCAGTGGTTTAAGCTTAGAATTTGATCTAAATCTCTTAAAAAACCGAAATTGACGAGGAAATTAATTTCAGCATCACAACTCAGAGATTTATCGATATCAACCTTAATGCTAGCTTTCCGTTGTTTGAACTCTACATAATTCGAAAGATTTCTGGTCCCCCGAACGAGTTCAGTGTAATAAGTCTCCTGATGTAAGAATTTGTTAAAAAATTCAGTATTTTTTAATTGAGTATAAAACTTGAATAAAAACAAATCTGAACCATACAAGGTTCATGCAAGACCATCAATCACATTTGCAAACAACTCAAAAGTTCTACAAAGTTTTGTTTTACAAATAAACAAATATATTTTTTGGTACAAAATCAACCCGTTTTCATTGGTTGTCAAATAATCAGAAAGAAAACCGCAGTAAACTTAGAACCAAATTTCTAAAAATATCTTCGTTGTTTGTTTAACATGCATGCTTGTTTAACTTTAAGTTAAAAATGCGCAGTGAAGCGTTTAATGAAGCAATTTGATAGTTGGTTTTAAATTCACCCACGCGTGAAATTTAATAGCAAATTTGATGGATAGCTACTATGAACTCATAATTTTACCTAATTCAATTTACAAACTGTAAAGCAACATAACTATTGCTTTATTCATTTTTTTACGATGGTTTTCTTTACTTTACACAGCATCAACATTTATATTTTATCGTTAACTTAGTGCAAATCAAATTTTTTGCGGGGGATATTTTCTTATTTAGCTAATTCTCAAATATTTAATTGTAATCATTTATAGACACAGTGTAAAAAATCGTCATGGCGGCTGCTACTCAGGCTGTCCTATTATCATTTTTGTTTGGTTGGACATTAGCAGTTACTGAACTAAACGATAACAACTTTTTTGACTATGCGAAGCGCAAAGAAGTGTTATTGGTGGATTTCTACACCCCATGGTAAATGCTTTAAGATATTTATGCTTAGTGAGTCATGAAATAAGATGATGATCCATAAACCCCAAAATTCCCTTGCTTAAAAACATCAAATATACTGCAGCGGCACTAAAATTTTTAGCCAAAGGGCACATGTATAAAAATGTTTATATATACCTAGATTATTGAATTTTTTTTATACTTAAAGCTAACGTTTTTGTACTTAGAAACAATTTTTTCATGTTCTGCTGTCATTAGTGTTTAACTAATTCCCTGTTAAAAGGCCAAATGTCAAATTGTTGGGATAATACATAGTACTTTTTTTTTTTTTTCTTTAAGTTTTCAACTATTAAATAAAACCATTTATGCTGCGGCATTGATGCTGTTACTGATACTGATGTAACTTAAAACTAAATTTTATAAAATACTTTGAAGTTTTTAATTTCCAGAAAAAAAAGCTCGCAACTGTAAAATGTTCGTTCTTAACAATTCAATACACCAAACACGAGACATACACTACGCTATGCATAAACATTTTTTTAACTCACAGGTGTAAAGAATCAAAACGACTTGCACCAGAAATGCAATGGGCCGCATTAGAATTGGGTGTTCAGAAATCAAAGAATCTAGCTCAGGTATTTTTAATCATAATAAGTTTTCTAACACGCTTTGTTATGCAACTTTAGGTGTAGCGACTGTAAGAGGTTAGCTCCAGAGTTCGAAGGTGCTGCAGAACAACTTCGGGATAAAAGCGCTGATTTGGTGAAGGTACAAAAATCATATTTATGTTACTTAGTGAATTTGTAATAATGAATCTTCGGTCTCTGCTCGAGCAATATAAAATGGATTGCGTACCTTTAGTTGATCTGCGTTGCACTAGAAACCTCAGTTGTGTAAACCGATTGCTATTTTTTAAAGAAATTCGAAACGAAAAATACCTTATATTTAAGTGGTAAAAGATGTAAAAACTGACCTTTTTTAATTGCAGGTTGATTGCGAAGGTGCTGGAAAAGGACTTTGCCAGATGTACCAAATACGCAGTTGGCCACAGTTAAAGAACTTTCATTACGGAACTTACACTGGAGATTACACTGGACCACAGAGTGCTGGTAAATAATGATTATCTCAAAAGACTATTTCAAATTTTAGCTCTTGTAAATTTAAGTTTTTATTAAACATTTTCCAAATAAATATTTAAATTATGAAATATTAGAGGCGATTGCTTCATACATTAACACCGTTGAACAATCAAGCTCCAACTTTGTTCCTGGTTATTACCCAAATTATGCTTATGCCTCTGCACCAAAAGATGCTTTAGTTGAACCGGCTCCACCAGTGGTTGGGGCATTCAAATGCGCAAAATGCACCATAGGTAGACCAAGTAAGTAATTGCTGCATTCTTAGTTTAACTGATGTATTCAGTTGGCTGGAAACAATTTAGGTTAGATAAGTTGATGACTAAAACAGCATTCCTCCGGTTTTTCCTTGGTTTATTTAGACAAGTATTTTGATTAAAATTCAATTTGAAATAGTTTCTGATTATTATGCTTTTAATTATTAAGTTAACAAGATGGTTTTCTTATTTGTAGATAAATGCACCAAAGTTGTAAAGAAAGCTTGCGTCGAATTAAAGTTGAGAGAAAAAGCAAAGAAAGAAGAAGCAAAGCAAAACGAAGATGATAAAAAACGAAGCATGTTATTGAAGAACTCCGATAAGAAAAAAAAGCAATAAGGAGCTTTCAATCGATGAACACTTTGAATAAAAAAAATTCTGAAAAGTTTTTGAAAAATGTAAATAACAAATAATCACGAGATGTTTCCCAAAAAAAATTGAATTAATTAAATTAATATCTTTATCTTTTTATTTGTTTTCTGTTTGAAATTTTTACTTTTTAATTAAAAAAAAAAGAAAAAGAAAAAAAGATAAAAATTCGTTTCCTTTTTAATATTCCTATTTGAGGACTACAGGGACAACCCACAGTTGTCCAGTTTTTCTACTTTTGAGAAAAATAGAATTTTGTGTTTGAAGACTCAAGTAGTCTTTCAGGCTAAACATTTTTAAACAGTTCGAAAGAGCCTGATAAAAGTGGTTTTTGGGTTGTGTATTATCAGAAGTAATCGGTAAGGACGCAAATGTAAAAATTTATGAAATGGGACATCTGTGGTTTTTCACGTGTAGTCTTCATTTATCAAATACACTTAGTTTCTAAAAATAATAGACATTTTTGCTCATATTATCCATAAACCTTTTTTTTTGTGCGGCTCCGAGACTTTTTTCATTGCCATGAATATTATAACACGATTTCATGAAGTCAAACATGACGTTCTTGATGACGTCATGATCGATTTAAACTAGTTTAAAATAGTGTATTAAAAATTTAATCAAAAACTGTCGTTCACCAAAATTATATGGATAATTAAATTCACGCTTAAAAGATGAATGTAAGCTTAAACAATGTGGATTTTATGTTCATTCAGTTCTTTACTTTTTTTCATTATGTTGTCTGTGCTTTTTCATTTTAAGAGAGAGAGAAAAATGCGTCGACTAACATTTTTGGTTGTGATTATGGTAAGTAATCTACAGTAATATTGTTTATGAGATAAAAGAAAAAACGATCGCACAGTGACCCAGGTTAAGTTAAATTCGGCAAAAATTACCTGTTAGATACATGTACATTAAACATATTTCACATCAAAATGAAGGTTTTTGAGGTCAAGGAGTTCAAATATGGAACTTGAAATTATTTTCACATGCACTAAATATCCATATAACGTACATGTACGCGTTTAAAGTCCATTAGGGGTCTTTAACGTTCACAAACACTTTTTTTAATTAATGCTTACTGACCAAATATATTATCATTATTACGAGCGATTGCACACGCGTGTGCGTTTCCAAAACGCGTTACAAATCGCCTTAAGAGACTCAACTTTTCTCTGAAATCTAATTGAAAAAAATTTTTCCTTAAATTTACAGAAAATTTCTCTTTTTCAGTTCTGGCTTGAAACTTCTGGCTTTCCATTTTATAACCTAAATGTAAAAACTTATCTTTTAACTTGATGATGGAGAAGTGGACTAATAGGAGAAGTCAGATTAGTTTAAATGTCAACTGAGTCCTATGAAAGATCTTACCCAACAGTGAAAATGTGAAATACCGTATTAAGGAGCTTTCTCCTTTACATGATTTTTTTTTCATCAAATCGTTATCATTCGTCTAACTTACGCTTAGAACCACATACTTTGTAATAAGCATTTTAATAAGGTTTCATTAAACGCCTTTAGGATAACATTTTAATTTTTCTTCTTAAGTTTATGGAGATAAGAGTATATTTTTACATTGTGAGATTTACATTGTGAGAAAAGCTTGAGTTTCACAAGTAGTTATTTTAAGTAGTTATTTTTACAGGAATTGTTGTTCACATTAAAACAGTTTAACATTTTCAAAGAAAGAGCCTCCTCTAGTTTCATAGTTAGTGGAATCAAGGAATTGGTACTTTTTCTCATCTAAGCAACATCAACACATTTAGCAGTTCTTTTCAAAAAAATTTTTTTTTTCTGCTGCTTTATCACTTTTTAATGCAGCAAGAGATATAGCTGCATGGTGTTTATTAGCTAATTTTGCAATCTTTGCCCTTTTTTTGGCTTCTTTCACAAAGATGAGCTCACCTGACTTATCATTAGGAATTTATTTTTCTAGCAGCTTTAATAAATTCAATGAGAAATTTTTAGCTTCAAAGACGCAAATTTTTAAAAATAGATCCAACCAATTCATTTCATTTTTCAATTTAGATTACTTTATCACCAAATTCTTTAATTTCCAAAGTATAATGTAAATATTTTAATGCGTATTTTATACAAATGTTCGAAAAACTGTTTTTTAAACGAAAAATGAGAGGCAGGTTTCCATTTGACAAGCTATGCACGAATCTTCAGCCGAACGACAATTTATTATGGCCTCCTAAATTTTCCTAAAAAGTGGTATGTATGAAAAAAAGTATGAAAAAAAGTAAACATGTGATAGAACTCAAAGTTTGGCGTCCCTTTTTTTTCATTCTTGCCATTTTTTACTTGTCCTAAATAATTATAATCTATCGTTTGAATTATATTTTTGTAAAAATCTGATATCATAAAAAAAAACTCTAGAAATTCTTTTATTTGTATACAAAAAAATTGTTGAAAATACTTGAAAAATTTTTTTCAGAAAACCATTTTGTTTCAAGCAGAATTTGAAGAGTCTGAATCTCTTAACAGTAAGTTTGTGACTTTTTTTGTTGTATAAAAATTTTTGGTGACTATTTTTATCTGCATTTACACATTCTCATCTTTCTCATCATAATTGTTGTCTTTACACTTCAGAAGGGTCGATGACAAGAGTCTATAAGTAAGGAATAAGTTCGAATCTACCTAGCATTTTTTCAACCTTACCCGTTACCTTTCCACCAAAGTAGCCTTACATCAAGGTAAAATTTAAAATCTAATTCTTAATGAAAACAATAGTCGTCGACCCTGTTTACACTATCATTTTTTAATTTAAACTATCTATATCTAGCGCCAACTGTGGATACGTATTCTTACTACAAAGATCTGAATAGCATCGTAACGTTTGCTCTTTCGGATATTGTGAGAATTCCTGGACACGAAATTGTCATCGGTAAAAAGTTTCTTTAAGCATTATATATATATATATATATATATATATATATATATATATATATATATATATATATATATATATATATATATATATATATATATATATATATATATATTATGGTGAAGTGAAAACAATTTTTTTAGAAATTCAATCATTCTCTCTGATTTCTATATCAATTATAGGAAAACTAATGATGAGTCCAATATGATCAAAATTGGACAACAATTACCACCTGCAGCAATTTTTAGCGAAATTAGAGAAATTTTCAGAATTTCCCATGTTTGAAACTTTTTATTCCAAATAATGATTTGTAATATCCTTCCATTTGAATGCATTATTATTAGTCTATTAGCAGGTTATCTTAAAGGAGTTTTAGAACTGAACAGGTGTATTTACTACATAACATTACTATGTATAGAGCAAAAGCTGTTCTAATTAGTGTTATATATTGGCATCTTCATCTTAGATTGATGTTAAATATTGGCATCTTCATCCTAGATTGCAGACGGACATGTATCATATCATCTCTTTTCATCTCGCCACAAACCGAAGCAGAAACCGCAGTCACCATCTTTACACAACATTCTACAGGTTGCGTGTAGCATTTGTCCAAAAGATCAGTTAGCTAGTGTGATACTCTTTTGTCTCTTCCAGTTGCTCATCGGTGAGCTGCATTGCTAGTGGCTCCGTCCGTTGTTAACTACTCCAATCAATCAACTCCCGCGTATTGTTTGCCATTTTTGCTAATCCATCACTATTGTTGGCAAAGTGGGGTGTCGGTTTTTTTTGCCATCAAGTTTTTACTTGGACTTTACCAACTTTCTTTTACTTGGACTTTACCAACTTTCAGGTTATCCCTGGTTTTCATGCGTTCACATCTTATCTTACTCCGGTAAATAACTTGTATTTTATCATCGCGTAAGATAATGCTAATATCCTCAAGTATAGTTGATGCCATAACTATAGGAGATCTGTCTTTGAGTCAATTGCGGTCACAGACCAATGAAAGAGAAGGGAGAGACAATCGCATCTGCTTTAAAGATGATAAGGATGATGTTGCTGGAGTGTTTTCTTTAATAGCAGACCGTTTTGAAGAACTAGTGTGGCATTAATGACAGAATCTAATGGCACTGGAACTACAATCAATCGACAAAGAATTTACACCAAAACTGTATATTCTGCAGTTTTGGTGTAAATTCTTTGTCGATTTATCCAATAGATATTTTATGTTCACTCCTTTGATCTTCCAAGAAAATATGCCTTCCAAGAAAATGTGCTTTCCAAGAAAATGTGCTTTCCAAGAAAATGTGCTTTCCAAGAAAATGTGCTTTCCAAGAAAGTGTGCCTAGCTGGTACCATATTAAATTTGGGACAGCAGCATTTCTTTAGATCTTTGCATTGGCAAACAGGTATATCAAACATTTTGACTTGTTTGTCCTTTTAATGCTGAAAGTTGTTTTCTTTTATTTTCCTTGTCAGAAGTTGGTGTTTTTTGCTCTGGTAAAAAGGGTTAAAAACTCTCTTTGTCAACGGTGAAAAACTTTAAAAAAACTTAAAAGGTGAAAAGCTCTCTTTGTAAATGATGACAGTCGCAATCGGTATGTTGCATTTTCCCTCAAACTTTTAAGGCCAGCATTGCTGTTGAATCTTTCTTATTCTTTTTGTTAGCTTTTCCAGGAAGCTTCTGTAAAATTATAATATATATTTAGTTGCACTATTATTTGAGAAATGATATGTAGTATAAATATATTACATTTTCTTGCAAATACAGCATATGTTGCATGACATCTAGTCGTGTTAGCAGCTGCACCTCAGAGAGTGGCTTTGAATACCCAAGGAATGGATGACTTGTTTTAGATCCTTAAGTTCTATTTATTGAAATATAATTAGCATAGTATTAGCAAAGTATCAAGCTGTACATAGAAACATATTTTTAACAATTTTATTATATAGAAAACATAAAAAATACATTGATATGATTTTATACTTATAATATCTAAAAAACAAGTTTTTTTGCAGAAAATGTTGTATTATAATAGTAATAATAGTAATAATAGTAATAATAGTAATAATAGTAGTAATAATGATAATAGTAGTAGTAGTAGTAGTATTTTTTAAGCTCATATTGCAACTTTCACAAAGGAAAGCTGCGAGCTGTAGTAACATTAGAACATATCGAGGTTCGCTTTAAAACTGTTGACAGTTGGAGAACTGATTGCATTATAAGCTAAATTCAAACAAAATCAATCTAAAAATGGTAAGTTACTCGAAGTTATGTACGTCACTGTGATTATTTTGGTCATGATGCTTATGGATAATACAAACTGATACCTAATATGTCATCATTTTGAAGCTTCTTTCTAAAAAATGTTTAAAAAAATATAAAATTTGCGCTATCATTAATAAGTAATATTAGTCAAAAAGTTGCTGCAGGGGGTAATTCTTGTCAATTTTGCTCATCGTAGTTTCAATTTTTAAGTTTTCCTATAACTAATATAGAAATCAAAGAGAATAAACATAATACATGGTGACCTAGGTGACCCCATAATAAAGAAATAAAATTTTATGTGACTAAAAGAGTTTTATTTAAATACCAATAAATTTTGATCTTGCAGGTGAGGCTTTGAAAATTTATTACGAACTATCAATGCCAGAGGCAGAAAATAGTGATTTGTGTATCTTCACTTGTCTCCAGACCGCGAAATGCAATTCCATCAACTTTTCAGAAATTGGAAAAGTGTGCGTTTTATATGATACCAACCTAAGAAACTCTACAAATATATTTCGAGAAAACAGTAATTGGGACGTTTATGCATTGTAAAAATACATATCTATATGTTTTGCATTAATTAATACGTTAACTTTCATTTTTAAGTGAATAACATTTTTTAGCAAAACCCCCGGATCTCAAGATTTCAAGTCGTTATTTTGGTGAATTAAATGATGAATACCGATGAGTGTTATTTTTTACTGATGTATATTTTGGACTGAAAAGGATTCAAGTCCTTCATGTTTAAAAAAAAATGTTTGTAATTAACAAGTACCTTAGGCCTTCTGGGTACCATGGTTCAATTACATCATTACTTCTACTCTAATACCGGCGATGGTCGTAGTTGAATTATTTAAAAATACGGATAAGAATGAATGGTATTGATATAATAGAAATGACAGGCTCCTCGGATGGTCTTTTCGAAGAAAAAAAAAAAAAAGTGGGTGAGGGGGAGCACTTTGAAAGTACTAACAGTATGATTGGAGTTACTTTTGTTTTTAAAATGCTCAACACGAAGAAATTAAAGAACAAATAGTACCTAAAATTCAGATTTTTCAAACGCAAAGTGATTGGTAAATATTTTCCAAACGCAACTTTATTGGTAGATATTTTGGCTTGAATAAATTTTTAGTCAAAAAAATTAAGCTGTTGCATCTCGAAATGCAAAAAATCGAAATGTGTTTTTTAGAGAAATAAAACGAGACTGACAAGACTACTTTTTATCGTCTTATCTTACAAGAAATACCATTATCTCAAGAAGGTCATTATCTACATTTAATTTATCAACTGCCTATCTTAAATTACTGCAACTGCTTATCTTAAAATTAAGAAATAACATTATCTCAAGAGTGTCATTATCTACATTTAATTTATCAACTGCCTATCTTAAAATTAAGAAATACTAAATATTAAAGTTAAGAAACTTTTACTAGATACTAGTCTCGAAATTATTCTTCTTAATTTTTAACTTAAGAAATCGATTATTGAAGAATTTTTTTCAAAATAATATTTGAGACTTGCAACATCATTTGAGAGTTTCAAGACCAATTCAATAATTTATTAATACTTATGGGAAGCTGGTGCTTAGAGATGTGGCAGATCTAGCCGCTTACATCATCAAGTGCTTTATATGAAAGACAGTGTTTTAATTATAAAAACTTTATCTCACATGAAGGTGAGATTAATACACGCTCTTCCTTTTTATTGAAATGTATATTTCGGTAAACAGAAAGCCAACTTGAAAAAACATTTTTGAAAAGAGGTCAGAGATTCAACTCACTCAAAAGCAGAACTCAATGATGTTGATGATGCTCTCAATGATTGTAAAATAGGATCTAACAATAAACTTCGGAGTTTTGAAAAATCTTTCATTGTTCCAATGCATTATTTAGCATCAAATAACAATAATGCTATCCGTACCACCAAGTGCAGTCTTACGAAGCAGACAAGCTGCAATAATAGAAACAAAAAGCCTATCACTTGTGATAGAAATTGGTGTATATACACCAAAAGATTTCTAATTGTTGGATGAAAATGTCTTTTAGTATGTACAATAAATTTGGCAAACTTTACAAGATACGTACCAAGTTTTACAGCTGCGGTGTCCTCGTTACCGCTCAGTTGTCTTAACATTTATATAAACATTTGTTTGACAAATTTTATTATGAGATAGCATTAACAAAACCACCTAATTCTATTTATACCATCATTTTAATCACACTCTAAACTTTGTCAAAACTGGTTATCTCATTGTTATTGATAGAAATCTGCAATAAAATCCTTAGATTTTTAAACTAGAAAAGAAAGTTCCTAAAGGTGTGTATACTCTACAAATTGGATAAAAAATGCATTTCCAATATATAAGCTGATTTAAAGTTTCTGGCTTGTAATTGCATTAGAAAATCTGGAACTTTGAGACTAAAGTGAGTAGTAAGAGTAGCATATAGCAAAATTGTTGAATTTCCAAAAAATTCATCATTAAAAAATATTGACATCATTTTAGAACCAAGTCTAACATTCGAAGCACCCAAATTTGTATTTAAAGGTAGAATTTTTGTTATTTGTGCTATGAATCCTTATGCATCGCATGCATTTTCCTATGGGTGATTATGTCAGTGTTGATAAACGGCGGAAATCTTCTTGTCTTCACTTTTCATCCGCAGCCGTTAGCAACCCCCACCCGAAAACTCTTTGGTGACAGAATGCTGAAACGAGTGAAATCTTTTTTGGAGGCCTTATGTTTTGAAGTTCACCGCCTATTAGTATGTGGAAACCACTGTCAGCCGCCGTATGATGATTTGGAGACTGCTTCTCAACTGGCTACGGCCGCAAAAGCTGAGGCGTAGTGTTTGCTTCCCGTCACCGGGAAAAACGAAGACAAAAAGCAAAGTTATTATTTAAATATTTTTGTTTTTAAATTAACAAACAACGTAAAATATGAATTCGGAGCAAAAAAAAAAAAAAGAATACTGAAGCAAATATTGAAGTTTACCAATAAAGTAATGTTTTATATGATGATGTAATATTAAAACGATCATATATAAAATTCGAACTATTTAAAAAAAATAATGATTATGTCAAAGTGCTTTTTTAATTAACTATAAATATAAATTTGATTTTGATATTTATGATAAATTAATAATAAATTTGAATTTTAATATTCACACCAAAAGTTAAAAGTTGGAAATTTCAATTGTCGTAGGACATTTTTTTTTCGCACTTTTGATGAGAAACCTTTATGTTATAAAGTTGTCATATTTAATCGCTCGTTTTATTTGTGAATCGTTTCATTTGTGAGACTAAAATTTTCAATTTACCACCCAAAACATTAAATTCTTAATTAATAAAAATAAAAAAATAAAAAATTCTTAATTTTAAATTTGTTTAATCATTTAACACTCGTTAAAAATTTAAGAAAATTTATTTAAACTTAGGCTTAAATTTTCTGAACTTTTTTTTTTTTAATTAATTGGCATGAACTTATATAAATATATTTTAAATAAATATCTTTTAACTATAAGTTCATGCAAAATTCAAGAGTAAAAAAAATATCAAGTTTTCAAAAATTTCAAAAATCCTCCAAAAAAGAAGACCTCCAAAATTCCTTCCGGCTTCTGTCTTCCGAAGCCAGAACATTCTGTCATCAAAAAAAGTTGAGTTAAAGGCATAATGCTACATCGCCGCCGGGAAGCATTGAGGACTATTTCATTATTTGTTAAGTATGGTCGAGACATCACTATGTGAAAGTTGGGGTTTTTTTGTTTTTTTTTACCACTTAAAGATTTTAAGCTCGTGAGTAAGATATTCAAAGTTAAAATAAACTAAAGTTTGTATTTTTAAATTACCTTTATATATATATATATATATATATATATATATATATATATATATATATATATATATATATATATATATATATATATATATATATATATATATATATATATATATATATATATATATATACACATACATTTCTTTACTGAACAATATAATATATTAGAAACTAAATATTTCAATCTCTTATAGCTATAATTTTAGATAAAGATAAGAAGAGTTAAAATGAAATTTGCTTCGGAAAAAAACAAACCTCTGTCGTTGTTGATAATCTTTACATCACCAAACAAACCCCGCTGCTTTGATTTCGTTTTGCATTCTCACCTGTTGCAATTGTTTGCTTAAGTGAGACAGTACTTTTATTTTCATTCTCTTCTAATTGATCATTAGATTTTTTGATCATTGACGATTCATCATTAGGATTTTCTTCAGATTCAAAACTTTCAATAGAAATGTCATCAACGTGTTCTAAAGTTGTATTGAAATGCTCTGTTCCTCCATTCACTTTTTTCGTCAATTTATTTGGTTTTTGTTGTTCATTCGCTAAATTTTTAAATGAGTCCGTTTCAATCAAGTTCATCATATGCTCATCTTCTTCTAAACCCTTTGCTACCAAAGTATTATGCCGTTGGTCTCTTGAAAACCTGGATCTGCCTTTTTTTAGGGAGCTTTTAGATTCAACATTTTTACTACTACTATCACGATTACCTTCTAACACCAGTTTGCATCTTAAAGCATCGGTGAGTTTACTTACAACACGGTCAGCGCTATCACTATCTTGGTCTGTAGTATATGGCAGCAAACATAAAGCGCTCTTGTATGTAGAAATGGCTTCTTCATAATCAGATAATCGAAAAAGTATTGCACCCATACCTGAATAAGAAATTATAAATAACTATGACATAACTGCATATATGCAAAACATTGTAATAATCAAAAAATAAAAACATCAGTACAACACAATGTCAAAGATGTTGTCCTCTCTAGCAGTTAAAAATGTGAACTGCAACTGCGAACTGTTACAGGATACAACATTTAGCTTAAGTGTCAATACAAAAATTCCTTAAACCATTTAAGCTATTTATTTCCCATAATAAAAGATGTTTTGTCTAAACAGAGAAAAACAATAAATATTAATCCTTGTATATTTGAACTCAACAATGAGTAAATGGCTTAAAGCCTTTATCATTTTACTGGTTTCAACCATACTAAGTGTTAAACCCATCATTAGTATAGAATAAAGATTTTTTTTTAATGTACTTTTTTAGTAGAACGTGGTGTAAATTTGCATAATCTATAAAAACACCATTGGTCAAACAAAAATTAAATTTTTTAGAATTTTAAGCTATTTTAAAAATAAAGCAGAGTTAATTTATAATTTTTCTATTGTTTTTATTAATTTAATAGTAATTAAGCTTTAATTTTCACCCAGATGCCACACCATTACAAAAGCAAGTTTGAGTCCAGAAAATACAATGACTACAAGAAGAAGAATCAACCCAAATAGCTTGAGGATATAAAGTCTAAAAAGCTGACATAGATATAAAGTGCATCAAATCAAGTGCAAAAAAAAATCATTTCTTCTCTTCAAAAAGAGTAGGTTGCCTTCATCAAATATACAATTCAATTGAGTCAGTTTGGATTCCCTATTATTGAAGAAGTCTTCTTTATTCAGACTTAGATCATATCATGGTTAATAGTAAAAAATAGTAAAAATTCCTTATGTTTAAAAGTAAAAGGATGCAAAGATTATCTTTCCTGGAGATGATTTAACAAAAGGATTTTTTATGAAGACAGAGTTATAAAATGATTTGTGAAAAACAGAAGAAAATCTTGTGCAGATGTTTATAAAGAAATCCTGAGAAATCCTGAAACGCCAGGCAACATGCATAAATAATGATGAAACAAACCTTAACTAATGACCATGGCTAAAAAAATTGCCTAGTAAAGATAAGCTATAAATACTCCACTATATACTTCTATGGCAGGTATTTTGTTATTATTTAGTACATAATTAACACCTTCTGCAGCTCTAAATTGAGCATTCTTATCACCACAGTCTTTTGCAGCTTGGATGGCAAGCTGAAATGACTTCAATGCTTTTAGATTTTCATTGTTCTGTGCATAAGCAAAACCCAGATTACAAAAAACTTGTGTTTGTGAGTTCTTGTCTCCTAATTCTCCTAAAAGATAAGAAAATATGAATTTAATTAAGAATCGTCACCCTATACTGTAATTTAAGAATCATTTTCATAATTAGTTTCGTTAATTAAGAACATACTTTCCTAGAACTAATATTCAACATAGATAAATGTATAGTGTTTAAGTGTAATAACAATAATAATAACAATAATAATAATAATAATAATAATAATAATAATAATAATAATAATAATAATAATAATAATAATAATAATAATAATAATAATAATAATAATAATAGTAATGATAATAATAATAATAATAATAATAATATTAATAATAATAATAATAATAATAATAATAATAATAATAATAATAATAATAATAATAATAATAACAGCAATAATAGTAATAATATGATAATATTATAATTAATGCATATTTATAGAAATTAACTTGCCATATAAGTCAGCAGCCATTACATGATACTGAATTGCACTCTCAAACAAAAGCATAGCATTTAACACAGCCCCTAAATTTTGGTATACCATTGCCAGTAATTGTTTATCTTTATTGCTCACATCTTTAATACATTTTATTGCTTGATCAAAGCATTCAGTAGCAGATTCTAACAGTTCCTCAGATATGTACAATAACCCAATTTCATGGTAGATCTTAGCTTAAAAGTAAAGCTTAAAATAATAAATTGCGTACTAATTTTATTTAAATAAAAACAGATCATACTTCACCAAAAATTTAAAACAAAAAACCTTGTAAATGTTTATCACTAAGTTCTTGGCAAAGATCCAACAAAATATCTAACAGTTTTGCACATTCATCAATGTTTCCCATTTCAGCGAGCACAGTTGCTGCATTGACTAAGCTTAAGCTCTCATTATTTTTATCGTTTAAAATTCTATAGCTGTTTCTTGCATTTTGATACATTGTATGAGAATCTTCTAAGCGCTTTTGTAAATGATAACATGTTCCTAGCTTTGTTTCACATTCTGCTTGTAAATTTAATATCTTTAACTCACAATAAACTAAATGCGCTTTTTCATATGCTACAATAGCTTCGTCAATTTCATTAAGAGCATGATGTGCTATTCCAATGTTGTACCACAAATCTGCATAGTTTTCTGGTTCTTTGTTATTTAAAGATCTAATCTGCTCTAAATATTTCAAACCTTGCTTTGGTATTCCAGATGCTATGTAACATGCACCAAGATTAAAACTACAACTCTGAACAATTAATTCGTTATTTGTTGAACTAGATTGAAGGTATGCTGCTAAAAAAAATTCTGTAGCTTGGAGAGTATCCCCGTTTTTTAAAAATTTATGACCACATTCAGTAAGTTCTTGGATTTGTTTGATTTTACTGTCATTACTAATTTTTTCATCTGTCATCATAAGCTTTAAAACAAAAAAGCTTACCAAATAAGTAAATGCATACTTGTGTACTTATATAATGCATTTATTTTATATATACTTTATGTAAACATACATATTGTATATTTATACATGTATACATGTATGTAGGTATATATGCTATGTATTTACGAACATAATGGCGCGTGTTCCGAAATAAATAGAAAAACACTCCTCCATTCTATCTGGTTTTTAAATAAAAAAAATTTAACAGTTTATTTTTTTAGCTTTTTAAAATATTTTTAATCAGATAAAGAGTTCATACATGATATTTTGATTTAAAAAAAAAAAATCAAATTATTAAGTTGAGATTTAAACATCAATTATAAATTTTGACCTGAGAAATCAACGTCATTTCGATTGTGGAAGAGAGACAGTAACCATAGCAACTGTTAAATATTTAAACTATAAATAAAATGATGTATATATTAAAACAGCGTATTATAATAAAAATTCATACTGCATGAACTGTTACGGTTTTCAGCGTGTGGGCAGTGATTTGGTAAAAATACGATTTGTCCGATCATATAAAAATTACGAATGGAGTTCGTCTACTTTTTGGACGAATTTTTCCCGCCAACATCGGCTTTTTCTTCGATTCCCAAAAAATGCGGAAAATACCTGACTCGTCACATGGTGTAAATTGTACTAACAAACGGGGTGTACATACAAAACAGAGAAGGAAGCTCAGTTTTAACAGAATACCTTCAGATAGTACTACTAGATTTTGCCCTGGGTTTCACGTTGGATACAATCCTATCAATTGAAAACTTTATTTTCCCTAAGGCATTTGTTGAATAGTATGTAAATAGATAAATTTAGATATAGATATGTTTGTAAAGAGAAAATTTTTTAAATATATAACTTTTTTAAAATAAGAAAAAAAAACTTTTCTCAGACATAAATGAAAAACAAACAAAAGGTTTTATGATTTGTATTTTATATATAGATTGTACCATGATATACGTAAAAAAATCATTTAGCTTGGGTGTCAGAACTCAAACGTGATGCTACGTCATTTATGTAGTACTTTCGAAGTAATGCATCACGTAGTACTTTCGAAGTGACATTAGCTTTGCGCAGTGCCATAACATATAGAGTTTATTGCAAGAAATGGTCATTCAGGTTCACAACTTAAATAATTGGCAACTCTTCATCAATAGCTCAAAGTGGAGCTTAAAGTGTGTTTCCACAAAAGCCATTTATATGACCCATTTGGGCATCCAGCTTGTGTTCGTGAGGAAGATTATTGCGTTGTTGTAATATCGCGAGGTTAGAAGTATCTTGTTCCATCTCCCATTTTAAAAGTTTGGAAAAGTAATGATTACTTTTAAAATAGGGTAAGGTTGCCAATATTGTACCCCCTAAGACGAAACTAAAAAATGTAGGTGATCTACTGAGTGGAAAAATGGATTTTCAATTAGATTTCATAATTTAGGGATTGTTTGTTGTAAAGATGTTAAAAAAACTCAAAATTTAAAAAGCGTTAAGTATCGAAGAATCAAATTTAAAAAATAGCGCTAAGAGTACAATTAAGGAAACTAGATCCTTAATTGTACCGTTGTAATCCAATATTGTACCACTTTCTTGATTTCAATTACTTTACAGCTTTGCAAATATTTTATGATTTTAGATTTAAGGGATTTAAAGAACTGATTAAACTGAATGGTTTTTATAGAATTAGCAATTGGAAATATTCTGATATAACATAACACAACACCTAACTGCCCATAATATAATGAAATGAAGTTTTTTATTTAATAAACTTTATGCAACTTGAACTATTTTTTCTTCTGGGAAATGCCGAAAACAGGTATCACCACATATGGTGCAATTTTTATTTAAATTGTATGTTTACCAATGGGTTAGTTAAGATTAGAATAGAGGAGGAAGGTAGGTATTAAAGATAGTTATGCTAAGTAATGTAAAACAATATATACTATATTTGTTTTAAAAATAACCACATTAAATATTGTAAAATAAAATACATAAAAACATTAGTTTTGGCAAAAGTTTCAGATATATTGTGTCTGTTTTTGATTAACACCTGCACAGCCAACATAACACCAGCCTTGACATATTGGTAAAACTGGACTAGGTTGCGTCGGTACAATTTAGGACATGCCTTGAGGTACAATTTACGCAACTAATCTGACATTCAGTTAATTAAAAAATTTGACAACTAAAAATAAGATATTTTAAATTCTAGGTATTTATTTTGAATTTAGATAAATTACGCTTTAACATAAATACACTGAACAAATCATATCTTCTGCTTTTTTTAGTGAAATACGCTTAGCCATATAAACCTAAAATAAGAAATCTCCAATAGCAAACCAACAAGAGCTTACTCTGGCCTTAATGCAGTCGGATGGCAAAAAAAAACAGTTGACTACATAATTTCATTCAGCAAAGATAAAAAATTAATTAAAAATTTTCTTGTGGGTTGTAAAAATAACGAGTTATGTTAAAAGTACAATATAGGCATCGGTACAATATTAGCAACCTTACCCTACGCTTCATTTTTTAAATTTTTTTCTAAATAATTTGTTTATAAATTTATGTTTGTAGATAAATTAAAGCATAAGTAACTTTTACTTTTATAAAAAAACAA
This sequence comes from Hydra viridissima, assembly GCF_058129835.1. Classification (NCBI taxonomy): domain Eukaryota; kingdom Metazoa; phylum Cnidaria; class Hydrozoa; order Anthoathecata; family Hydridae; genus Hydra; species Hydra viridissima. The sequence continues at coordinate 12,352,964 of NW_028324300.1, forward strand.
CAACTTTTTCTAAAAAAATCCCCTGCAAATAAATGTTTTTCAAATAACTAAACATGAAAAAGGAAAAAAAACTTTGTGTTGTTTTGAGTTTGGGTTTTTTATAAACTTTTACACCATTCACACCAAAGATAAAACTTGTTTTAACCGTGGTTATTTAAACTAGTGACGCATTTTTCTGTTCACAGTGCTTTTTAAAACCTTATTTCAAACAAATGAGTTTAAAAAACCGTAGCTAAATAAGACAACATCGCGAGGTTGTTTTATTTTAAAACTTTTATTGTTTGGAAGCCGAGTGGTTTTATAAATCTCCATGAAAAAAAAAAGTTGTAATGAGAATTTGAGAATAATAATAATTATATATATATATATATATATATCATGAGATCTCAATTTTTTTCAAATTAACCGAGGTCTTGAGAACAGAATAAAATTTGATTTATAAATTCCAAATAAAAATTACTTCACTGGCGTCGTCTCCTGTAATACTTCAGAAAATCGATTTTCATTTCGTAAATTTTCCATTTTGTTTTTGTTTTCAAAAAATACTTCAAAGTAGACGTGACCGAAGTATTATATAAAAGAATTTTTACTTAAGTTACCAAATTTAAGTTCAATTCGGTTTCGTAAAAATAAACCTGATTTATTTTTGGTGTGACACGGATAAGTTAAAAAAAGTTTCAACTGAACACCGTTCTAAAAGCGAGTGTTATTAAAACTCGGTTTTGTTAGTGTGAAAGGGGTATTTGTTGTTTTATTTCCTTCGAATCAAAAAGTTTAATTAATTTTTTTATTAACAAAAAATATTGGAAAATACTCTGAAAAAAATGTCGGACTATAAATGGTCGGACTTAAAATTCTATATAACATGATTTTTTTTACGACTTTCTTTAATGGAGAGGTTATGTGATATCTCATCATGGTAAGTTCTGTAGTTAATAAAACATATTAAAAAACAGAACAGCAGTAATTTTTTATCACACTAAAACCAGAAAGAATAAAAAAAGAGTGCTCTTTCTATTTTTTTTTTTTTTTTTTTTCTCAGAGCTAAAATCGAATCGAAAATAGCCAGTTTTAAATTTTATTCATAAATTATAAATAATGCAATTAGCAAATACCTTAAAAATACCACAGCACTAAGCATGTCAAGTTTGTTTATTTTTTATTATTTGTTTTAATTTAACTAAATTAATAAAACTGCTTATTGATTTAATTAAATTAATAAGATTGGCCTATAATTTATTTATAACTGAATTATTTAAAATTAACTTACAGTTTTCTATAAATATTCTTTAAAAAAAAATGTCTTTTTATTACTAGAAAAAAATTTTAAACTATAATCTAAAATAATATTTTCTATTTGAACAAGTCGTAACAAAGAAATATTTCTTTTTTTTTTTTTTTTTTTTTTTCTATTGCACTGTTGATCAAGCAACAATCTATTCTTGCAATCACTTTGAAATTTTACTCAAATAAAAAGAAACTCTTCGCAAATCATAAAATCTACTATAGGGAGTTGACTTGCTTCCTGAGCTTAATTGCCTCATGTAATTGAGCCCTTAAAATAAGTCAATATAATTCGATTCATTTTCTCTGGATAGTAAAAAAAAAAAAAAAAAACAGTTTTTTTTTCTCTTAAAGATCACTTAAAGTTAAAGTTTTCTGTATTAAAACTTATAAAAATCATAAACACTTGCTAGATATTCTCTTAAAAGTTCGCTTTCTTACAATGGTTGTAAATATAATTCGTAATGACAATGTTTAGTGATTTTTAATTTACAAATCAATCTCATATAAATGTTTTTTAAATGCACTAAGCTCTCCTTTTGTTATTTTTGTTGCCGTGACTTTTTTTTTTTTTTTTCATTTGACTGACGTTTTATACACAGCGTTAAAAGTTTTGCAGTTTTTTCAGGAACTTAGATGCAGGATTAACACTGCGAAAATAAAGCGATTTGGACACGATGAATCTTTGCTGCCGAGCTGCAACAAAAATTATCGTGACGATTCTGCTTTTAAACCAATGTTACGGTTAGTGTTAGGAAGTATTATAAATTTAAAACTATGACAAATTTTTTACACATTTTTGTCGGATTACGTTTTTAGTGAATAAGATAACGGACAACGATAAAAGTGCGTTATTTTATTCACTAAAAAACGTAATCCGGCAAAAAAAAGTTTGCGAGTTGAAATGTGAGTTGTATTGTGAAAAAACATTGTTTTAGCATCAAAGTGGATATTTTTTATATCCGTCTGATTTGAAAAAATGTTTTAACAAATTTACTAGGTACAAACGGGATGCGAACTAGACACAAACAAGATTTTGTTATTAAAACAGAGCTTTAATAAGCTTTCTTACTCGTTACAAATGCGTAGGATTATCATCATGACTTGAAACCAGAATTTTTTCTAATTTTTTTAGGAGAGATGACCACATCCAACATCATAGTAGAAAAGGATAAAGATGTTGAACTAAATTGCAAGCTCGATACTAAAGGAAATATTTCTCTATGGTGGAAAATGAATGGTGAACCTATTCAAGGTAAATTGATTTTTAAATATGCAAAAGCATGTGTTACTTATTATAAATTTGTGCGTGTATTCGTATTGTCTACTTAATAAACGAACTAATTAGTTGACGATCAAGTTGTAATTCATTTGAATTGATTTTATATTAGTTATAATTGCTATTATTTAGTTAGGGCGTGTTTTTATAGTTTGAAGACTTTAATCATTTTTAGCATAAAAAAATTAAAAAAGTGGATAACTGGTTAAAAGAATATTTCAGACAATAATCATGCTTCGTTATCAAAGTCTATAGAAAAAAATTAACCCATGAAATTAACCCCAAAAGCCTTTTGTTCCAGTACTTTCTTTAAATATTTTAAGATGACGTAGTGTTAATTAAGTATCAAAGATTTAAAACAACGCGGACTCAAATCGGCAAAGTTTTTAAATAAAGTATATAACAGCTGACTAATAATATAAAGATTGATCACAAACATTTAATTTCACATACTTTGTTCTTTAAGAACTAAAAAATTCTTTGTGCAAGTTGTGCATTTCTGCAAATTTACTGAAAAAAATTCGTCGAAAGGATTTTTTTAAAGTGCCAATAAAAATCGATGAGATTTTACAAATTGAAGGAAAGACAACATGTGAAGAATAGGAGGGTCAACTTAAACTTGAATGAACGCATTTAGATAGAAAAAAAGTGAATTACATTTCGAGCCTCCAAATATAAACAATTTAAAGATGATTAATTACCACGTCTTGTGAATCAAGTTAATAAAAAATTATTTTTTTTTTATTGTTAGAGAACTTTCAAGATCATTCTTAAAAAATGTTTGTAATTATGGAAAATTTGTTATCATGTAAATTATGAAAATTTGTCAACGAACAGGAAAGGAAACCCCTAACAGTAATAATTAATTAAGAAAAAGCAATTATTTGTTTCAAGTATTTTACAAATCCATACGTTATCCTAAAATTTTTTTTTTCAACTAAATTAACAAAAATTAACTAAAAGAAATTAACTAAAAAAGTTCTTTTTATTTGAGATTTACAAAGAATGAAAGTGAGATTAAAAAAAGGAACAGGTGCTCAACCGGTAATAAACGTGATAGTGTTAACCTGGCCGAATGAAATTTTACTTCACAAAAAAATGTGACATTTGACATCCTTTCGCTCTACACAAGACAGATAAAAACGTCATTGCTAAAGAAAACGTCATTAATTGCATTTTACTTTTTATGAAGAAAAATGTTTGTTTTTTTCTATAAAATCAAAAAATATGGATAAATATGGATAAAAATTTTCCTTATTTATGCGGGTAGATATATTATATATACGGGTAGACATACTATATAGGCTTTCAGCGGTCATCGGACTCTCCACTGGATGGAAAAGAAGTGATAAATCATTAAAAAACTTATTTTTTAACATCAGAAAGTAAAATTGTAGGAAAACCGCAGTTAATGCGAGGGAACGTCTTGTTTTTCTTCCACTTATCGAGTCTTGAGATTATTTTGAACCTATTGACAGCTTTATATTGCAATAACTGAGAGAGCTGAGCACAAGCATTTACCAAGTATGTCTCCGACGAATGTGAATGGGATTTCAAACAAATGAATTCCTTGCCTCCTCCAGCACAAACAATGCTATTCTCAACTTATAATTGACCTCAATATTAGCTAGTCTGAAATTGAGTGGCTGGTAACTAATGTAGATTTACAAAAGAAACTGAAATGATAAGACATTAGTTGTGTGAAATAAATGAATTTATTTATATTAAGTTTGCAAAGTTCAAAGACAATTTTGACACGTTTGCAACTTCATCGACTGCTTTCTAAAGGATGGTACTGAACTTACGATCTGCATAAATGTTACAATAAATTATTAAATAAATTATTAAAAACAAGCAGAAAATCTGTTTGAATAGCTTTGTTCATTTCTTTGTTGAGATTTTGACAAGACGAAACTGAACAAGTTATAAAGCCCTTTAAAACATCATAATCAACAAGGATGAACGAGAATTAGCTATAACTAGAAACCTTATGATATATTGATCAAACTGGAGCTACATTTTGTCTTGATCATCTAATTTAACAATAAATTCACCGCTTACCGAAAAGTAAGATAGAAAAAAATATATATAAAAATGAGTAAGACTTTGAGCAGAACTAGTTTAAGCTCGAAAGTTTTGTCTGAACTTGTAAACTTTTACAAAGTTTAAATACCCGGCTCAAACTAGTCTCCTCCGTCTTCCTTTTTGTCTCTTTCTTTACTGCCCTTCATTCTTCCCGACTTTTTCACAACACTAAATTTGATTAATTTAGTTTGACCAAACAAATCTTTAGTTTAGACTGTTTAAACTAAAGAAGTCAAGTCTTGCCTGAAGTCAGTTTCTCTTGTCTTCTTTCATCATTGTGAAATAAACCTTTAACAGGTTGGCTGTATTTGACTTTACTTCAGGTATGGTTTTTACTTCAGATGAGGTTTTTAAAAATGATTATTTAAATTAAAAAAAAAATTAAGTTAAAAAAACAAGTTTTTATAAAAGAATCTTAACCATTATAAAGTCATTCATGTTGTAAACCCACAATGCTTTTCAAATACAAACTATTGTTTAAATTATAACTAATTAAGAACCTCTGTCCCAAAATATTGTTCCGAATTTATGAAAGACTTGTAATAGAAATCAGATCAGTATTTTGGGACAGAGTGAGTAACAAAATTCCTTTTTGAAAACAGCTTCAAAAAAACTTTGATAAGGGTTTTAAATCGTATATTAAAAAAAGAATTCTCAATTGAAAATCTTTTTAGGAAAAAAAAATGTAACAACAACACAAAGAGACAAAAATTTGTTTCATTCGAATATTTAAAGTGTAATTCGAACAGTTTCATTATTGATGTTAATTTTCTTGTTGTTTTAGGTGTTGAGTTTTACCCTGTTTTTACTTCTTATTCTTTTAGGGAAGTAAAGTTGTTTTACAACTGTTAGTCATTATGGGCTTATAGATATTGTAAATTGCAAGCGAATTCTACAACGCTTGTGGAGATAAGCGGACAAACAATTATTTGCTAGTAACTGTTTGCTCGCTTCTCATCATCTCATGATCAACCTTTCCAAATCTGGCCCACCAAACGCATAAAAACTTGCGTGGATGAGGGTCAGTTTTGGACACCTGGGATGATTTATCTGGGTCTAACCAGAAACACACTCACAGTTGGTTCTCTTAAAGAACCCACTTCTCTTCTGAGTTAAGGATGCAATCGAAGAAAGTATCTTCCTCATATCACGAGAGCAGCGGTGCACAATTGATACGAAGTTTTTCTCTCTGACAATTTGCATGTAACTCATCGGTCAAGCTTTCTCACTTTTCTCAACGCATGCAAGTGGTAGGCGATGTCTGTTTGCTTGCTAACTCAGAGGTAGTTTGATGAAGAACTACTTTTAGCACAAAATTTAGACTGGCATTATCGAAGCAGGATGGTAGATCTGAACGTAGCTTATTTTGCAGACTTTGATCGCTTATATAATGGATATGCTTAAAGAGACATCAGGATAAACTTTCTTTACTATTCGAAGTGCTTCACTTGCGCTCCATAGTTTTTCATACTGAAAACGTGAGCTATGGCGAATATGATCGTCGAGTTCATTTTAGACTAATATGAAAAGCTGATTTCTATTGCCTAAATTGATGGATTCAAACAAAAAGAAATGTTATGGAATTAGCGTAGAACTCAAAGAAAACTGGATCAAATTTTGGTCGCTGTGTTTCCGAATACTAACAGATATTTTAATAATATATGATTATGAGTCGTGTGCAGCTGAATAAATAAAAGTCTTCAATCCGTAGTATTGTTTCTTTTTTACAAATAAACCTTCAGTCTAAAGTTGTAAAATTAAACTAGTTTTAAACAATTTTCAAATTTCGTGTTCTCATTTAAATCTCTCCTTTTATTATAAAAATTACCCAAAAAATATTTTAAACTTACGCGTAAGTAAATTTATATGTAGCATCTTCTCATTTTGTACACAGCTCAATTATTGCGGGAAATTTGAATGTTTTTAGTAATAAAATTTAGTAATAGTTTTAATTATTCCTAAATTTTTCTATTACCTATTAATTACGACTAGCATGAAGAGTACATTTCTTCGGTCGTCCATCAAAATGCTCAGTTTGATCTGTTCCTTTGGTTGTATATTTATTTTATATTTATTTTATATTTATTTACTAACAAATAGATTTACAACCACTTTTGACATTTTATACTTTTTAAACAATTTTTTTTCAGCATTATAATCTGCAATGATTTTTTGTTTGAAAACACAATGGTATTTATTGCTATTAACTATTACATAAATATGACTTAAAAGTCATATTTATAACGATGCAGAGTTTAGCAAAAATACAAACTATAAAAGTTTGATGAAGTTAAAAAAAAAAAAAGAACAGCTCTGTTGAATGTCGGTCAAGGAGTGAAATACTGAAATGTTTTTAATAGAAAATGCAACAGCTTATCACTTGAAGGGAATGTACTTGAGTATCAAAAAGGCAGCTTACTCTGATCGAGGTTTATATGAATGTGGTATTCTATTTAGCAACAAGACAACAAGATCATTTTTCCTTCGAGTTAAAAGTATTACTTTGTGTTTTCATTTTTTTTCAAAGTTGCTACCACTTTTTCTGTTGTATCTTTGTAAAAGCTGTAAACGCTTGCTTTCTCGCCTTGCTGAGAAAATTTCGTTATGTTTATTTGTTTATATATTTTTACATTTTAGACCCTTTCAGAGTTGCTTGGCCTACGATTGGTTTAATCTTGCAGATAATCGTCCTTGCAGCAATTATTTACTTTACTGAGAAAAAACCGAATGTCTTAACGGTGTCACTTCAAGAAGAAGAGCCTTTAATTAGCAGAAAAATATGATGATGACGCATGAACTGGAGTGAGAAAAATCGTCATATTTATGTGAATACGAATTTCGAATACGAGTCTATTCCGATGATATTTCCCGATATTTTAGCAGTTGTATATTTTATCGATATTTTTTTAAATTTTAGGTCTTTAATACTTTTGTTGAAATATTTTACCTCCGGTTCGAACAGCGTACTACTATTCCTAAGGCGGTGAACCAGGGGGGCGTCGGAAGAGTGGCACACCCAGAATGAGGGTGCACTTACTCTTATCTCTTAACAAAAAATAAAAGAGCGAATAAGGAGTTTTTCAGAATTTTTTTTCCCCAAACAAACTTATTTCATATTTACCAGATCAAACTGATATGTATATATCAACCAGCAGTAGTGTTTTATTTTATAATAAAAATACATATTTCCGCAGCGATTTCTAGAAAAAAAGAAGCAATACAAAAAATGTTATTGGGTTTATTTACATATGTATAAAATAGTTTTAGCCTAGTATTTACATCAGTTGATCTAGAGCCATAAAGTTTATTATAAATGAAAAAGCAGTAGACCAATTACTATTAAAAGCATCGAGTAGTTTGCTCTAGCACAAGATGCTCTTTTATGAAAAGAAGCCATTGTAAAGTTGACACTTTGTAATAATTTCTTTGCGTTAACATCCATTACATTCATCACAGCCTCGTCTATCTGCAAATAATTTAAATATATATATATATATATATATATATATATATATATATATATATATATATATATATATATATATATATATATATATATATATATATATATATATATATATATATATATATATATATATATATATATATATATATATTAATTTTGTAATTCTATTAAACACGAATTTATAAATTGTTTAAGATAATTGTTGTCAGTCTTACTTCAATTTGTCTAACAAGAAGCTTGAATGGCTTAGGATTTTTTTTGTAAGTCATCATTTGAAAGGGCATTCCTGTGTAAACGAGAGGGTTAGCTGCACCAAAAAGACTTATCCATTGACTATCAAGATAACTCGTCCATATATTTGTTGTTCCAACCAAAGGATGGATCAATGAAGTCATATTGCCGAGATTTACTCTGATAATAGGAAATAAATTCTTAGTGTTGAAATCAAATTTAAGGGAAATATTAAATTAATGATGTGAAGTGCTAAACTAAAATATTTTCGAGTCAAATAAATTAGTTTTATGAAGTTTACTTACAAATACTCATTAAAAAAATTGTCTTCACTGATCACCTTGCCACCTCCATACCGTGACCAAGCTTTTTTGAAATAGTTGTTTATAAGCGTTTGATTCAATCCCTGAAAAAAATAATGTCTTGTTCATTCTCTGCTGAGTAAACATTTAGCAATTCAAAGACTATCAGGTACTTTTGCCAAAGTTAAAATATGTGCAAAATTTTTAGTGCATAATGAAGCACACCTTTACAAACGAAAGCCATGGCTTCATCCATAATATTGATGGTTTAATATCCTCAAGGTGTTCAAGGGTATTACCAGTTAAGTTAAGGAAACCTTCAACTTTATCATAAACATCTTGCCAATAGATAAGATCACCCTGAGACCATAAATCTTCAAGCGGAGTTTCGTCTGTGCTTAACCAAGCATTTAGAGAATAAGTGTTTGTTACACTTTGGTATATTCGATAACCTTTTAAAAAATAAGATATATTATAGGATATGTGTCCATGTATAATACCCATTCTGTTTGGACAACTTTGAGCACTGGATTAAAATTGGGCTCAAGGTCATACCATAGAATTAGTAAAGGGAAAAATGCATTAGACTATTTATTAGAAAATCTTTGTGAAAGTTGTCATTAAGTTTGTATCGAGTTACAAGTACAATAGAAATTTGGGTTTACAAAAATATACTAGTTCTTTTTAATTTGATTTTTAAAAATTATATACGGAGAAACTTTTCAGATAAATAACAAAGTGTAAACTTAACTGCTCACCTCTATGATCAGGAAGACGATGTATAATCCATGAGTGTTGAAGTGGACCAACTAAATTCATCTCAAACACTATTTCTTTTTTTGCAGTATCTTTACTTTCTAGATAAAAACAGAAACTATACGTAAATAGGTTCGGTGGTGACTATTTAAAGTTAGGCAACATAATTTTTAACAAGAAAAGAAGCCACCATTAAGCTAAAGTATTTCATTTTGACTTGACGAATATCATTCTAATGATGAATATGAAAACGATGAAAGATTAAAACGAACTTTCCGATTTTTTTATGCTTAAAATTCTGTGTAACTCGCTTTTCTCTGTTTTTTTATTTTTATTTTAACAATTGCTAACTGAGAGTTAGTTTTTTTGTTTAAGAAGCAAATGGAGCAAATTCTCTTTAAAAGCACATACCATTAATATTTGTAAAGAAATTGCGAATCTTGTGTCTTGAATAATCTTCTTCATTATCTTCTTTGAGTTCTATTCTTTCAAATCCCTCGATAATTTCCAAAATCCAGTCACTGTAAAAAAATCAAGTTTAAGTAAAAAAGACTAATAGTAAAAAAAAAAAATAATATCTGTAAAAAAAATTTTAAAAGTTTGAATATTTTAAATTTAATTACATAGTATTTAAATCTTTTAAAATTTAAATACTATGTAATCAAATTTAAAATAATTAAGCCTAAACAACTGAAAATAATTTAGTCTAAACAATTTAAAATAATTTAGCTTAATCAATTTAAAGAGTATGGTTCTCGAAAATCTGATATCTAGTACCAGTGTAACAAAGAAAATACCCTGGAAACGAGTTTCTAAATCTTAAAAATTACAGTAAACTCCCGGTTATTCGAACCTTCTAAGGGAATAAGAATTTATTTCGAATAGCCAAAATTTCGAATAACTGAGTTTGTTAGTTTGTTAAGAAAAATTCTCGAGGAAGGAAAGTTGCTTCGAATAAGCGGGAAATTTAAATAAATGCCAATTCGAATAAGCGGGAGTTTACTGTAATGGCTAATGATTAAAACAATAACCTTGTTCCTGCGGACGTAAACGCAGTGCCATTTGATTTGAATTTATCTGCAAATTGTTGCAGGTCACATTTGGAAGCCCCTGAATTAACAAGCTGTTTCTTTAATAAACTTCTTCCATTTAGATTTCTATCGAATTTTTTTAACAGTGATATCACATCGTATAAAGAACTCTGAAAACCAAAAGTTTTAAAAAAAGTTACCAAAAGTTTTTAACAAGTTACCATAAGTTACAAAAAAGTTACCAAAAGTTTGAAATTATTTCAAGTAAAAAAATAATAATAGAAGAATGTGCAACAACAAAAGAAAAATAAATAATAGAAAAATAAAGAACTTTTGTCATTTTGCTTTTGTTTTTTGTTAAAAAATTCTATTAATATTTTGATGTAAAAAAAAAAAAACTTAAAAAGGTAGGAGAGAATTATTATCTTTTAATAAGTACAGGAGTTAATATTTGTAAAGAACCGCTGTTAAGTAAAGTGCCGCTGTTTGGTAACGATGAACTGAGTAAGTTTGCATACATTCGAGCAAATTACTTATTTTAAAATATATATTTCTATGAAGTTACTAGACTGTTGTAGAAAATTGTTAAAGATTGTTACATTAACAATACTTTTATTCAGCTATAATATCTTTATAGTAACACAATTGAAGGAATTTTTCGCGAAATCTGTAAAAGTGACGGCGAAGATTTTGACTCAGTTTGAAGCAGATAAAAGTTTAAGCAATGCATTTTTTTTATTTTAATGAGATAAAAGCTTCAACACTAAAATAAAAGTAAAAATGCTGCATTTCCCAGAATGTTACTAAATAATCGTAGTACATGATTAGTTTAGAGGAAGAAACGAGGAAGAAACGAAGGTAGAAAATGATTGCAATCCAATAATTAAGTAAAATATGGTCGTAAAAACTAAAAAGAAGCCTACCTCTGCCTCAGCTATAAGAACTTCACTAAAGGCTATTCCAAAGACCCAAAAAAAAATCTTGTATCCTTCCATTGCCTTATTTTACAAGAAGCATGTAAACGGAACGTATTTTTTACTTTAAAAATCAAGTTTACATTCAAAACATTTTAAGTGTTTGTTTCTTTCTATTCCGTAGTATATGTTAAGCTAAGACTTTATTGACTTGCTTACCTATGCAAACGATGCGTTGATTTTTGTGGACATAACGCAATCACGCGAAAGAGAAATATTTGTAGATGGATGCATTTACTTTTCATCATGTCGTAAATGGACAATTAAAATAAGTTAAAAAGTATATGGCATAGTGCAATATGACTAAAGTAGTCGGGAAGAGGCGCAGTGATCATAGTGACCGATTAAAATACGTAAATATTTTGCCAAATTAGCTAATTATTTAGTTATTTACTCTATGTTTTACTGTTATGTTGTATTTATGTTTTACTGTTAGTTGTGCTGTCGAATATTTGTTGCAATTCATCCATCGCCTTACATATATTAAAAGTAACTTATCAATAAATAATAATTAATATTAATAATAAATATTTATATATCAGTTATACACACACACACATATGTATATTTAGTACACACATATATGTATAGTTAGTTATCATATATATACAAATATTATATAACTAATATGTATAATAATAGCTAATGTATTTAATAAATAGTTAATGAATTAAAAATAGTTTGAGGTCAGTAGATAAACCACGTTATAAAATTTTATTTATATATTATTGTTAATTGTATATATTTTTTATCTTCTTGTATATATTATTACTTTCATTCAGACTTCGTTTCATTTACTATTTGCAGAAAAATAAATAAATCAGTATACAGTCTCCACTTTTATTAGTTTTTCTTTTCGAGATTTGGCTGCAAAAGGATTGTTCTATCGGGCACTCTTGTTCTTTTTACACTTTCTGAAGTCGTTTTGACAACATGTTTATGAAGTTTGTTTAAGTTTTTTGTTCTTCTCTTCAAATTCCTAAAAAATGATTCTGAAGTTACACGTGAAGCAAAACTTTCAAAAAAAATCCCTAAAATGCCAAAAAGCCTCATTGATATCAAGTTTAGAATTTTTTAGAGATTTGTTTGTTGTGTGGAATCTCTCACGAATCACTTACCGTGTTCTTTAACATTTGTCAGTTTCTGTAAAGCTCATTTTTTTGCATTTAGGTGCTCTGACAATCAAGTGTCTTCACAATTGACAAATGTAGAATTTTGAATACAAAAATTTGATTGTTTTTTTTTTTTTTGAGAGAGAGAGAGAGAGTTTTTAAATCTAGGAGCATATTCTGCTCATGGATGGTGTGTGTGACCAATCTTTTACATTGATTGTTTTGCTCTCCGTAAGAGAGCAATCAGGCTAAAAGATTTCATCGCTAGTCATAGAAATGAAATTAACATCCTTTGGTTCAGACACATTCACTTGCTCCTCTTGCTCGATTATCTATAGAAAATCCAATAAGGTATGCAAATTTGATTTCATCTACTACTTTATTAAAAATCTTTACTACGACCCCACCTTCTTTACTCAGGTTTAGCAACAAAATAAATCACAATTTAATTGGATACATTAAAAAATAAACCAAAATAAAAGCAACCTGTTAAAGTTAGACTATCTTTATTAAAACTATTTTATAACGATTTCATTTTAATAGTTTTAGAATTTTTACAATAATAGTTTTTTCTAAAAAGTTTCAATTTAAAACTTGTTTACAAATTAAGTGTTAAAAAACTATATACATGTTATGATTTTTTTTTTAACATGTAAAAATAATTTACTACTTTAAAATCGAGAATTTTTTTTTTTTCTTTTCATCTTTGTCTGCGATAAAATCTATGTGCTTGTGGTCGGTCCAATTTAACTCTTCTAGTCCTTCAAAACGAGACAAGCTTTGAGTTTTGGTTGCATAAATTACAATTAACCAATTGTTAACAAATTACTTCTTTTCTACTTCTATATTTTATGGATACAACACATGGTGTTTTTCACTACATATTTTTTAAAAAACCAAAAAAGGAAAGAAAGAATCATATTACCAAGAGGCAGACCGGTAAAAAGGCTGCGAAGGTTTTTGAACAAGAAGCTAAATGGGCTTCAACAGTTAAGAGCCTAACTATAATTGAACAGCTGAGTAAAAAAAGGATAATATTCCAAAAATACGAAAAATAAACTGAAATAGTCATTTTGTGATGAATGGCAAATTCATTAAATGGACGTATAAAAGAGAATATTTCATAGAAACTTCATTTACAAATTTAGTCTTGGAATTTATGCTGAGTGGCAAAAAGAATATGTTCCAGCACTTAATAAGTTCTATTCATTAAAAAAACAAAAAAAAAAAAATAATGACCTCATAATTTAGGACGTTGAAAGTTAGGTATTAACTTGTATGTGTTGTACAGATAAATTTAATATTCAAATAAAAGCTGACCGTATAAAAAGTTTATTATTAATTTTGCTTTTTCTACTCAGCCGTTCAATTCCTTTTCTCTATACTTTCTATTTCCGACTTAGACAAACAGACAAATATTGACGACGGCGTTATTATAAGCCACGTATGCCACGTAGTCTTTAAACTGTACGGCTTACGTATTTATTAAAAATAGGAAACGGTAGTAGAATTAAAGTTTAACAGATAAATATTAACACGAGAGCTTTTAGCACCTCAGGAAACTCGAACTTTTGTGTTGCTTTCTTCTTCTAAAACTTTCCCCTTTTTTTCATAATTACTTTTAATGTAAAAATAAATTTTAAATTATAAGTTTAGGAATATAAAATAAAATAGAAGCATAAATGCTGCATTCCCCAGTTTAGGAGTGATTGCTCTCTGTAAATATAATAAGTATAAATTAGTTATAATAAATATAAAATATAATAAATGCTGAGGACAAATAAAAAGTTTAAAGTGCGTTTATTTGAAGGTTTTTTTTTTCCCCTCCAGATTTTCAGCATTTTTTTAAGCATAATTTTGGCAAACAGAATAATTTCTAATACAACCGCACTTTTTTCTGTTTCTGTAAAAAAAACCTTTGCATAGCGACTTGTTGCTCTTTGTAACTAGTTCGTAACCACAAGAAAGTAAAACGAACAGAGATGGCAACTGCTGTAATAGTTTAGCTTGCGCTGTTAAGTTTGTATAATTTATCATAAAGTCATTTCATGCAAGTAGAACAAGAGTTTGACATGTAGATAGTACAGTATAAAGAGTTAGTGTTGACCTTTAAAATTATTTGCGGAAAAATGTTTAACCCATTAACTAAACAACGAAAAGTGCATCAAACCAAACAATCTTAAAGCAAAATATTTTAACTGCTTTATTTCAAAGTGGTTATACTGTCAAAAAGTATTTCAACCAGTTTTTGAATTTAAAAAAAAAACTGAACAAGCAAAAGCGAACTTAAGTAACAGATATTTGAAGATTAACTGTCTCGTCGCTGGCAGCCACCATATAAAAAGACGTTATATATTGGATTGAATGCGGAGTTATTTTTATGTCGATGGGAAAAACTTCGGCGGCTTCCCAGCTGTACAAGATTGAACTGATTGTACAGGAAACTTCGATTGTCTCTTTGCAAGAATTCAGTAATTCAAAGCTCAGGACGTTTTTATATTGTCGTTTTAATAGTAATAAACAAGGTTTCTCTTTAATAAAGTCAATTTGACTTGTTTGCCCGAACTGTTTATATTCTTTACCATATTGTTTCGTAATTGTTTCTGTGTTTTTATTGTAGCACAAACACATTTTGATTGGAACACTAGAATCACGGCACTTTTCAAATGTATTATAAATAGAAATGCGATCCCAGTACTTCATAATCAGCAGGTTCATGTTCTCATTCCGTTCATAGTTAAAGAAGATGTTGAAATGAAATATTTCTCTTGTATGGTTTTGAAATTTGACCACTACATCAAATGTGTAAACAAAACCGTATTGCACAACTTTACGAGCAACATTCCGAATAGAACTGCCTATCAGATGTACACACTTATTTTTAGAATCTTTCAAATTACTAGTCAATTTGTTATTTAGTTTACCCATAGCAAACTCGCCTAACCAAATAAAAAACTCCGTGTTTTCTTTTTGGTCCAGAAACTCAATCTTATTTATGCATTTACAGAGGGCATTTTCACTTAAATGAAACTGATCGCAACTTGATCTTAGCGTCATCCTATTCGTGAGCAAATCTTCTTTGTTTTTGTCAGCTTTATTTATAAGCCTTAAAAGTGTGTTCCGTAAATCTACGACGTTACATAGGGAGTTTTGGTTTGACTTTAAGTTCAAGATTTTTTCCGGACCGAGCGCTTCAGCCAATTGTTTTGGGACAATCATAAACATAAATGGATCATACACTTCAAATCTACCAGCAAACTCTTCAATCGAATACTTTGTAGTTTTACCCCCGTGATCTGAAAATATAACGCTAAACGTATTCTTTATTTTACTAAGTTTACTGACCAGATTTGCAAGATCGTTGTCGATAGCTCTTATACGTACACCTGAAGATTCATGCGCAAAATTAATGTGCGTGTAAGCTAATAAAGGTCTAGAATTAGGTACGGTGTTGGTACCGGAAATTTTTTCCATCAAATGGTCCATAAAATAACTAGACAATGGTTTCCCATTTAAGCATACAACTTTCTGCGTATTAAAAAGATTTGTTTTTTTGTACTTTCCAAGAATATCACAAGAGATGTGAGTTAAACCAAAACTATCGACACCAAAATGTTTACTAACATTTTTAATTTCATTCCAAATGAGATTGTGATCAGGTGTAGTTTTTGATTTAAACTTTCGGTTACCTGTAAAAATATTTCCCCATTCGTCATACCAACATGTGTCTTCCTGAGCTAATGTCTGGTAGCCAGCCTCTTTGAACTTACTAAAAAGATCTTCAAAACTGTACCGTCGATTTTGAGTAAAGTTTGCAGCGATTACACCAGAGAAAAATGCTTGTATATTAATGTAAGTAAAATGGGCAAGACTTTGGAAGAGCTTGAAGTCATAAATCAGACTATCACTGGTTAAATCCAGATTGGTTTTTCTGAGAATGGTAACAGTTTTTGGTAGAGTTCTATAAAAGTGTTGTCTTGACAACGAATCAATCACAATAATATTTATGTTCCATTTTAGTGCTTTTTCTTTTTCGCCTTTCTGAAATGTTGAAATAAATGGTGGCATTTGCAGAACTTGATGTATTTTATTTATTTTCCCGTCACAACTTAGAAAAAGAAATTCTGCACTGTGATCTTGAAACATCATCTTGTCTTTCAAAAGCATTGCTCTCAGCATGGTCATGTTTAGTCTCTTTAAGTAAGTGACCTTGCCAGTTTCTGTACTCATTATTCCAAGGGAAACAGAATTACTACGGCATAACAAATTATTGCAAACAAGATTTAAATATGTCACCATATCAGATCGAGAAGAATTTCGAAAGCTGCAAATTTTAGAATGCGGCTTCTGGGGGCACTTTAGGTTTTCGTTAATAAAGGTATTTTCATTGTAGTACTTCGTTGCAGAGTTACATACGTCTATATATTCTGTATAAACCAAACATTTCGAAGCAATATTGTTAGCTTCATTCCCAATACTATTTTTAGGACATTTTTCTGACAAACTTGACCACACTGCATCGTAATTATTCTTTTTTTTACTTTTTACTTCAACTATTTCGATATCTGCATAAGATGTGACGTCGACTGAGCTGTTCTCTGAAAAATACTTATAATTGGAAGGAACGCGGTCAGATAATCTTTTTATAGAGGTCTTTTTATAGTCATCCTCTTTTGTTGCTTTCTTCAATTTTGATTTCTCGCTATTAATCTCAAATTCTTCTTCGTTAAACTCTTCGCTCAAAAACGGTGAACTCGTTTTTTGCCAAGTGACAGAAGTGGTGGATAAATAACTAGGACTCGTTTGTTTGATGACGGGTCCCGTAGTCTCAAAAGTCGCTTTGTTAAAGTTTTCTGAATTAATGAATTCTGAGTGAATTTTTGTTGTTTCATTCTTAGTGGTTGTTTCTTCCTTATGGAATGAGACTTTATCTCCTCTTCCTTTGTTTTCAAATGGTCCGTATTGATTGCTAAACTCATTTTCGGCAGACGTACCATTGTTACTAAATTTGTTTTGTTGTTTGATTTTAGTTCGTGAGTCTGGTGAAGAGTAGTTGAAAAACTTGTTATCTGAAGCAGAGTCAGTATCAGAGTAAACAGCTAAAAAAAATTTTTTTTTAATTTTTAATGTTTACATATAGGATTATCATAATCGAAGAAAAGAGAAGCTTATCTTAAGTTTTAACTTTTATAAAAAGAAATGTAAATTTTAAAATAATTTTATTTTTAAATTTAGAATACTTTATAATAAATTTAGAATATTTCTAAAATTATTTGTTTTGTAATTAAAAGATAATTACAAAACAAATAATTTTAGAAATAATTGCAAGACCAAATTCTTAATAAACTTATTTAATGATATAATGAGATGAAAAATCAAAAAAAAAAAGTGAAAAAAAAAAAAAGGTTTTATTGATTTTCTTTTGATTCTTTGAAAAGAAAGAGAAAAGTATCTACTTTTCTGTTTTAAATATTTACATTTATTATCAAAGTAACAATTTATTATATTAAGTAAGTTACACTTACTAAGTTCAACATAAGGCAAAAAGTCGTGATGCACCGTATACTGCATTACTGTTTTTTACCTAACCAGATATTGTATTGAAAAAGTCATAATTCATTAATGTTTGATTATCTGCCAAAATCTTTGGAGAGCAAGAGAGGTTTTAATCTATTAATATGCTTTGATTTAATTTTACCAAGAAAACTCCAATCAGAGAATTTTTTAGTAGCATTTATGGTGCTAAAAAAAATGTCATATTTTAAAATGTATTACAAACCCATGTCATAGGTTTGATTAAGCTTTTGTTAAAATGATAAGAACTGCTTGAACACAACCTCAATAAACTTTAAAATAATCATATTCACTAATGTTAATTAAACAAAAAATGAATACTTATTTCAAATATTATTTACCCAAATAACTACAGTGAAGATTGATTACCAATAATTAGCTTATATGCATAAGCTTCATTATAGCAAGTGTGTCTACCTAGAGACTCCTACAATTCTTTGTGTACTTTGTTAAATCTACCCTTCGCTTTACAGGTTTTAAGATATATTTAACCGCAAATGGTTGTCAGGGCCGTAGAAAAATAGCAGCGTGTGGAAGGGAGGGGTGAGGGGGAAGCCCCTACAAATTTTCAAATGCGCTGTTCGGGGAGTTTAAACAATTAATTGTGTCTTTTTTCAGCTTATATAAATGAGCATCTACATAGGTTTATATTTGCTTCAACCAACTCCCTCTTCCTCCTTCTTTATATGAATTTGGACGGAGTGAATGAGAAGATAAAGAAGAAATTTGAACTGATTAACAACTAATGAAAAAAGTTGACTATTCAATAAATTTGATTCCTTATTTTACCAGTTTTTTTTTAATGATTTACTAAATTTCTCACCTAAACACTCGGTAGAAGGAAATGATTATTAAAAATTTACTTGAGTGCGGTTTCAAACCATGTGTATATAATGAGTTCCCTTACTGGATATTATATCTATATACCTGTATGAACGTCAGCATGGTATATCTGTCTTAAATAGGAGCTTCTCTCGCTCACCCAAATGTCCAAATGGTAAAAGTGGGATGAGAAGTATAAAATAATTACGACAATAGGGATAGTCAGCAGTAACTAAATATTAAAAAAAAAAGACAAACAAATATATGCGAAATATTAATTACTGAGCGATCTTTATGAGACGAAACAGACTTTAATATAGAAAATTTTCAGCCTCATAAATATTCTATAAAAAGACCCATTAGGATTTCTGCTGATTTTGTATGTATTATAATTAAATAACAATTTTATTTATTATTAATATCTAGTCTATGTATCTGTAGTCTACATACTTTTTGTTAAGGTGGTTCACCACTAAAAAAATCTATATTTTTATTAAAATTTGGTTTTTGAGATTTTTTTTGATTTATAGTAATTCACCATAGTTGTAAATGTTTCTGAAGTCTGTTTTAACATAAGTTTTTTTTTGTCAAATTTGGTTATTTACGCATTAGTTTAATAGGCCAGCATGGTTTTACAAAAATATAGAATAAAACAGTGAAGAGAAGTTGCTATTTTTGTATGACTCATCATATAACTTATTTTGTGATAATTTATTGTTGTGTTTGAAAAGCTTTGTGTTATTTATATTATTTAGTATAGTTTATCAGTTTTATATTATATATTTTAGAATATTTGAATATTCTAATATATAATGGGAAACAAAAAAAAGAACATTATTAAGAAGAAAAAGAACATTTTGTGGCAACCAGTGGAACAAAACACCAACCCAAGAAGACGAAAATGTTAAGCATGTTTCAGTTAGTGCCAGCAAAGTTTCTTTAGAAAAAGTTGATAATAATAGTAATGCAGAAAACTATAACATTATAATAAACTTCTCTATTTTAAGAAAAGTTATTGATAGTATTGGCAGTTGTCAAGAATGTAACAGTTTTATTGTTGTTACAGGTGACAATGATAAACGAAGTGGATTTTGTCACAAGTTGAATTTTAAATGTACCAAATGTAAATTTCAGTATTGCAATTTTACATCTGATAGTCTTAAAAAAACTGTACCAAAACAAGGCAGAAACTATTTTGATATCAAACTTAGAATGGTTATTGCTTTCCGTGAAATTGGCAAAGGACACCAAGTCTTAATAGACTTTGCACAAATTGCAAACACTTCTTGTATGAATAACAATGCGTTCAACAAAATCAATAACACTATTCAAAATGCTTATAGGTTATCAGCAGAACAATCCACAAAGGCAGTAGCAATAAAAGTTAAAAATAAAGCTAAAGAGGAACACATTGGGTCAGGAAAAAAACTAATCAGAGTTTCTTCAGATGACTTATGGCAAAAACGCTGACATGTTTCACTGAATGGTGTGGTGACCACAATTTCAGAAGGGCTATGTATTGATTTTGAAGTCTTTTGCAAGTATTGTAGGGGATGTAGAATATGAAAAAAAAAAGCAAAACCATCCAGGTTACACTGAATGGATGGCTAATCATATTTGCTCCTTAAACCATGCAGCATCGTCTGGGGCAATGGAAAATGCTGGAGTTGTAAAGATATTTATTTGCTCTGTAGAAAAGAATGATTTGATTTATAAATATTATTTGGGAGATGGGGATTCCTCTGCATTTAATGATGTGCTTAACAGTAATCCATATAGAAAGTTTCAAATCGAACCAGAAAAGTTAGAGTGTGTTGGGCATATCCAGAAGCGCATTGGTACAAGACTATGTAACCGAAGAAAAGATAAACATCATGGTAGTCAGTTAACTGGAAAAGGAAAATTGACAGAATGCACAGTTAATAGAATACAAAACTATTTTGGTATGGCTATTCGAAAGGCTGCAGCTAATAATTCTTTAAGTGAAAATGAAAAGGTATACCAAATGAAAAATAATGTTCGCGCAGTTCCTTACCATTGCACTAATTTTCCGGATCAGTTTCATCACCACGTATTATGTCCAGTGGGTCCCGATAGTTGGTGTAAGTGGAAGAAAGGAAACTCTGCATGTAACAGCAATTACACACCCAACATTAATTTACCAGTATAGATATATGATATTATTAAGAAAGAGTTTGAAGAACTAAGTGATGACAACCTTTTGAGAAAATGCACTCATGGTCAAACACAGAATTCTAATGAGGGACTCAACAGTATTACATGGTCTAGATGCCCAAAAAACATTTTATTCATAAAGCTTCATTTGAGTTGGGAGTGAACTCAGCTGTGTTGTATTTTAATGAAGGAACTGCTGGTGTTCAGAGAGTAATGAGTCACTTCAACCTTGAGAATGGTGGAAAATCTGCAGTGTCCTCATTTTGTAGGGATCAAAAATACATTACCAGTATGAACAAAAAAGACACTTTAGAAAAAAAAAATTAGAAGAATGCATTTAAAACCCATTAATAAGGGTTGGCAAGATGAAGAACAACAACTGGAAACTTATAAACCCTACTTATCTGGAAGCTTTTGATACTTTTTTTATTTATAAAATGTTTATTGTTATTTTTCACCATTCGGTTTTTTTGCGCAGTTTGTAATTTTTGAAAAATAATAACTTTTTAATGGCTATAGCTTTTTGCTTCAAATTTTCAGGACATGTTCTACATATAATAATGGCCTATAGCAAAATTGATGCCAAAAACAAAGTACTTAACAAATTACTGACATTTTTCGATTTGATTTCATTAGCCAACCCTCCAAATTTTGATGTTTTTGCCAAAAAAAAGCAAAAATTACAACTTTTACTAGGAATATAGCGTTGATTTTGGTACAGGCCTTTCATTTTATGTGCATGAAACGTTTTGCCAAATATGAAGCTCTAATTTTCTGTAGTTTCCAAGTTATCGTTTTTCAAAATTGACTGATTTTGCAACCTTTTTTGACATATTTTCACAGTTTCAGGAATAAATAGTTGTAAAATGACACTTTTATTGTTTTTTATTTTTTTAAGTTATGCTCTGATATACTTTTTAATTTGAAATTATGAAATTTGGGGAATTTTATTTTTTTAGTGGTGAACCACCTTAATATACTATATGATGTCAAAATAAGATGACACAAAATAAATACATAGTAAATGCGAATTACCTTATATCGTCGCACGGTCATTGTTTTTCAGAAATTTTAACAAGCATCTTGCAAAATTACTAAATGCGATCAAAAAAATATACTCAATCTTTTATGAACGGGAATGCTGAAAGATGGTGTTTTTAAACACGCAATTTCTACTGCGTCGGTATTAAGATTATAGAAACTGTGTTCTGAGGAGTGACACTATTTTGATCGAGTATATATCTATAAAGAGTAATGAATTTTATCATGCGATTGGATATTTCACCAAATACGGCTGCTTAAAGTGCCACATTTAGAGGAGCATAAAAATCGGTTTTTGAGTATCAAAATGACTTAGTGTAACCTACGAATTATCAATGTTTTTTTTTGTTCTACTTTTTTTTCGATTTTCCAACAGTTACAAGTCCAGTTCAAAAAATAACAAAACCAAAAATTTTTTTATCGAAGATGCAAGAAGAAGATGCAAGAAAAGTAGAGCTGGAAAAGGATAAACTTCTTTCTATTGCGTTTTCCTTTCACTTTTTTTTTTTTTTTTTTTTTTCCAAACAGAAATTGTTTATCAGTAGAAAACATTGACTGGGTGCTGATTGGTGTTAAAATACGACTTTATTATAACTTTTTCTAAATATATCCATTTAAGAGAAAAAAAGATACGCTTGAATTGTTGTGAATAAAATTTATTAAGTTGAGTATAAAAAAAAACTTTTAAAAAATATTTTCTGATTACTTTCCATCAGTCACTGAGAGTTCCGTAAGGAAAGCCTCTCGTGACTTCATAATAATAAAAAAATATCGTGAAGAACAAATATAAATGGAAAAAAAATGCCGTCAAAAAATAGACATTTAAAAAAACGTAAAGAAGAAAAAGACATAAAATACACGACACGCTTTTTTTTTTTTCTTTTTTTTTTTTTTAAGACGTGAGATTTTATCCTTTAAGTTTTGTTTCTTTTTTTAATATTCATATACTATTAGCTTATAGTTGACAAGCATTTTCGTTACAAGTACCTTTTCCAGAGGAGGTAAAAGAGATGTCTAAATTAAAAAAAAAAAAAAAAACACTAAAAAGAACCTAAACTATAAACATACACAATGTGTTTATTAAAAAGGTCAACCTATTTAATCATTATTCAATAACCAGATAAGTTGTGTAAATTTTGTTTGATTCGTGGAAAGTAAATTTAAAAAATTGCAAACCTGATTTAATGTTAAGAGATTTTAACAAATCATCAAGAGATGGATGGTCTGCAAATCCAGTCATTTTATGCTCATACAGCACCTTTCCGCCTTTCTCTACAACATACGTTCCGCCTAATTGAAGACCGTCACCTTTTAAATCTCCTGAAATACCAAGAGCATTTGCCTATAAAAGTAAATCATAGTAAATAAAAATTGGCAATAAAACCTAAATAAGATTAGTACAGAAAATGGTTAACTGTACTCGACAGTTTTTTAAAAAAACTTAAGACTTTTTTAAAAAAAATGTAAAATACTAAAAGAAAAATAAGTCAAACAAATTAAACTCGTTTATCATTTAACAGATTCAAATTTTCTTATCAGAAAAAGAAAGAAAAGAGTAATAAGTATAAATAAAGAAAAAAAGGAAATGTATGAATAACAATTTTTATTTAACTTTGTACAGACTTAAAAGTTTAACATCACACCTATTCATCTACAATACTGAAAGTAATGAATTACTAAAATATACCAAAATACTGAATTACTTTACATTGATACACTTACCTTAGCATTTAAGTTTTTTGTAGAGCTAGCAAGAAGCTGGGAAGGGACACTTAGAAGGCCAACTCTAAATATCACACAATTAGGAGGTAAACCTAACTGACATACAAATTATAAACATTTTTTTTGCAACAGGAAATTAGTAAATTTTTAGTAAAAGAATACTCAAGTCCTCACCTTCCAAAAGATAATCCTTTATATGTACTGTAGTTTTGGTCAATGTATAAATCTAATCAAATACAATTATTCAAATGAAATATATATACTACCACTTTTTAAAATTTTATGGGAACTTATCTCAAACATAAGACATAACCTTTTAGATAGCAATAAAAATTTCTCATCTAAAAGATTTGATGTCACTCACCTCCTTTAAAGTAATGGCCATCAACAAAAGCTTGTACACCAAGTTCTTCAAGACCAACAGCAACTAAGTCAACACCATTAGCATCTAAAAGAGGCTTTATTGAACTCAATTCTGATGCTAAGGCGCGGCACAATTTTCATCCCCAACGACGCACAAAAGAAAGTACAACAGATTTATTTGCCCATAAGGAATGCAGCGGCACAAGCTAATTGAAATATTGTAAAAACTCTTAATCATTCTCTTAAATATTTGACAGGAATATTCCTATCCATAAACATTGCATGGCGTAATAAAAGCATAAACATAATATCTTTTACTATATTAACTTTTTAAAAAGAAATTAAAAACAGATAGAATAAAGTTTTTACAAAAAATAACTTTTGGGACTTAAATTGTTAAATGATGACCAAGAAGTTAGCTTTTTACTATAAATGATGGAGGATCTTTTTTTTTTTTTGTATATACAGTCAGTAAAGAAGTTTTCAACAACTAGTAAAATTTGAAATATTGGTTTTACATTGATTTGATGAAATATTGATTACAGATGTGTAGTAGTTGTAATTCAGAAAAACAAAGATTGTGAAAAATTTGTGTAAACTCTATTTGCACTCAAAATTACTATTTTTATGTAAATATCTTAAAAAATGGTGTGAATGAAAGAAACTATGCTTAAAAAAAAAAAAAACAATATTATAAAACTCCACCAAGCTAAAAAAAGCGAATGTGAAATTTCTAGAATTATTTCCAAATCACAGTCAAAAATTATTTTCTGTCATCAAATACTTTGATACAAATGACTCAGTACTCAGAAAAGTGTGACTAGCCATCAAAGGTTAACAACTAGTTTATAACACCATAATTTGAGCCTTAATTCAAAGTAAATCTGAAATTTCAGCAACAAAAATCACAGTGAACATCAGAGGTTCACTACATAATAAAATTAAACTTTTCGTCTTTGTGTTTTCCTATTTCCTTAAACCTAAAGTAAATTAAAAATGGTCACTGCTCTTAAAAAAGTTTGGTTTTTTAGCTAGTACAAAACATTTATCTGTTTCTTAGGATGTCCCTGATTCAAATGCAGTGCTGAGTACACTTCAGAATATTCCAGAACTGTGTTAACTCTTTTAGAGGCATTTTAGAAACATTTCACATGTCTAAGAAATTTGTAGACCTTTTCTTGAACTTATTAGAACTGTCTTCAGTATCCATAAAAGTATACAAGTACCAGTGTTTTACCATTTTGGTGTTGTTATTGCTAAGTGTGGACTTAATGAGTAAAACTGTCAAATGTTTGGGTGAACTATAAAATGGTTGGGTAGAACTATCAAATTAGAATCCTGAAATGGAAATTGTGTGTTAACATGTTAATGACAATTAAACAAAAAAGTCATTAAAAAATCAATAAAAAAAAAATCACCTCAGTAACAACTTTGAGAGTGTGGGTAATTAAAATCATAAAGTTGAAGCTTAGGTCCAAAAAAAGGGCCATTCTACCTCAAATGACTTTTTAGAAATGGTACTATACCATTTTTAAAAAATCATTTGAGGTAAGATTATTTTTTAAGTAACTTTTTCTCAAATATATTTACTTTTACATATTTGTGTTGTTTTAAACAAGGCATCTGTTTGAGATGAACAAGACACATGTGTATATTTCTTTAGGTTTAATGAAATAACTTGATGTTCTTTAACTAAATATACTTTTCCATGACAATTTAAAAATAGATGATGAAGCTCTGGGTATTCCCAAGAAATAAACTCCAGGTTTAACCAATAAAATTTCTTAGAAATATGATTACTTAAACCTGCAGTTTATTTCTTTTAAACCTGGAGTTTTTTCTTTTCTTTTAAATTTCTGGATTTTCCATTAAAAAATTACACAACTGTAGTTTATTTTGATTGTAGAACAAATCTTTACTTATTTAAGTTGGGCAATATCCTGAGGATTTTGAAGAGAGAAAGCATCAGAGATAAGCCTCATGCTTAAAGATTAAAATTGGATTCCCCATATTGCTCTGCTCAACAGAATGGAAACATTTAGTTAAGCAAAGAAATAAATTTTAATTTTTTGCTCTGCTCAAATAAATGGAAACATTTAGTTGAGCAAAGCAATATGGGGAGAAGATGGAAACTCCTGGATAACTTGCTGTGCAGCTTCCTCTATTAAGAATTAATGACATTAAAATATTGTATATATTAATATAAGTTAGAATAATTGATCTTTCATTAAAATAAAATAAAAACCCAATGAGTTTTCT
>NW_028324300.1:14194439-14294439 GCF_058129835.1 Hydra viridissima
TAGAAAGAAATGGACAAAATACTGATTACTGACTATTAACATATATTCTTTGTCTAATTAAATTGATATGACAGTAATAAAATGGTATGTGTTGAAATACCGTATTCTTAAACCGAGATATAGGGGGTCAGAAATTAAGTATACACCCTGTAGATATTAGTTTTAAAGATTTAGTGCTCGTCAGTTTGTTTTCATCAAAATCTTAGTTAACGATGTAAAAATGTTTTGGTTTAATGCGTTTTCTTTGGAATAAGGAGTTTTTTGTCCCAAAATAATTTCAATAAAAGTCTTCTTTTTTTTTTTTAGAGCTGAATAATCCCATTTTTTGGGGTGAACAATTCTTGTTCACATTCGACGTTATCTTCATATAATTAACCTTCCCTGGTTGTCTCTTTCGATTTAGAAAGTTGAAGAACCTTGATTGGCTTTTAAAGGAAGTCCGGATATTTTATTAGTTGCCCCCTGGAAAAAAAACCAGGAATTATCTGGCAACTTTGATCCACTTTGTGTCAGTAGATCAAAAAATTAAAAAAATTTTAAAAAATTTCCTTGTGCTTTAGATTTTTGATAATTCAGCTAATACAAAAGTGGAACCCCCCGAGTTAAAACTATTGCTTTCAGAAACCATCCATTTCGCATCATCATATCTTTGAAAACTGGCAAAATCAATAAATTGAAAGAAGAAAACCACATGAGAACTTAACGTTGTTAATGATTGCTTACAAGCAATGATCAACAACGTTAAGGAATCAAACAAAAAAGAATTTGCATAACATTAAGGAATATTCCTTTTAACATTGATAAAGAATATTTTTATCTGTCGAACTTTGGCTTTCCATTTTCTGATGCCATTTATTCTCTCCTTTTTTTTCGTAAAATCCAAAAAGCCCACTACTACCTTCTCTACTTTAATGTAGAACTCAAAACTCCGCACCACATAACTTTTTCGTAAAACCAAAACCCCACTCCTCACCCTCTAACTTTACATGTTTCTCGCTTTTTATACTGGTTACATTGCTCTGGGCGTTGATGTCTTTTATTCTTTAATCTTTTGTTTAAAGAATAAAAGCAGCACATGACGCAAATGATCTTTTGAAGGCTAAAAACACATGTTTCTCGCTTTTTATATTGGCTACATTGCTCTGGGCGTTGATGTCTTTTCATTTTCTATTTTTTAAGTGTGTAAACTATTGATTGTTGATTTTGGGTGATTAGATTGTTACGAATAACATAATTTCCAATTAGAATTAGCTGCCTCACAGTGCATTTTAAGTTATTTATCTCCGTATTGAATTTAAGTTATTTATCTCCGTAATGAATGGTTATTGGTGAATATCTTGTTGTTATGTCAAAGAACTTAAATTGATTTAATGTCACAAAACAACTGTTGTGAGAAGCGGGACAAGCTATCTCACAATAAAAAAAAATAAAAAAGTGTTGCTCTTTAATTTCTGTAAATTTCCTTTGTTTGTCAATGAACTGTTTCCCTTCTGGCATGACTGTCCCGCTTTTCTTTTTAACCTGTACCCCATCTCACCAAATGACTTTTTTTGCTTTGTCCCACTTTTTATGACTTTTATTTTGTGAATTACAATAACTTTATTTGATTTAGTATTAACGATAACAATATTTATCCTGAGTGTGAACCTTGAGTAATTGAATAATATCATGTTTAAATGATTAGAACAACTCTAAAAAATTATGCATGTTGACTAGAACCCCCTCAAGCGGTGTCCAGAAGGTAAAAAAATCTTTATCAAAAGAGAATTACAAGATAAAATGAAAAGTTAATCACTAAAAATTTCTGTGAAAAAAAAAAATTTTTTAAATTAAAAGTTGTTCACTAAAGTTTCGTTAACATCTTTTAACATTGTGCCATGGGACAGCTTATAAATTTTCTTTGCTTTCTACAATTAAATTTTTATCTTTCTTTTTTTTATGTGCTAAATTATGATTTAAATCATCTATTTAAAATATTTCATTTAGATAAAATAAACCCCTCCCCCCACACCTCTCACAACAAAAGAGTATTTTCGATAGCTTTAAAACTTCCCCATTAGAGAAAAACCCTTATGCTAATATGCAACGAAATTGTGAGAAATGACGGGGGTAAGCACTCTAAAGAAGCCATAAAATGCAAATATAAAACTCGATCTTTTGAGCAGCTATCTAATACTACATTTACACTAAACATTTTATTTCACATTTCAATTGGATAAAAACTGTTAAAACCTCGAACTTTTTCGAATTGAGAAAAATAAAACTTTGAAAAACCTAAAAAAAAAAAAATAAACTTTGAAGTGTGAAAATTTTTTTTTTTTTAAAAAAAGGAAATTCTATCGAAATTTTTAAGTTGTTGTGTTAGACGAGCTTAAAAAAATATACACGCCGCATTATTTTAAGAGCTTACAAAAACTAAAACAAAAAACATTTTAAAGAACCGTGCTTTGGAAAAAAAACGAAAACTTATAAGAAAAAATCGAACTTTTTGCTTTTTGACATTTAAATCTTTCGAAATTTCATGATCTGCGTTAAACAGCGAAGATTAAATTGCGATTAATTTAATTTATTGATTTAAATTACTTACAATTCTGGTTGCTCAGCAACTAACATACAGCGCAAGTTTTTTAAGCATAAAAATAAATGGATATATTATTTTTCTTATAATTACTGCTACTACTTTGTTTATATTATACAACTCTATAAATAACTGTTTGTTCGAAAATAGCCGCCAACGAGAACAAAACAATTTACAATTCAGTGGATACGTGGTAATTTGAAAATTCATTGGAACGCTGTCTGTCCATTGACACCCGGTTTCTTGAAGGCAAAGCCTGTCAAAATAATGAAAATTCCGCATAAATTACGGTAAAAACCACGATGAACATAATTATGAGGACGATGTTTATCGTTGTCCGTTTTTCCGTTGAGTTACAGATAATTAGTAAATTGGAATTAATTTTGTTAACAACCAGTTAAGATTTAACGCAAAGAAAAATTGCAGTCAAAAGAAGCAGTGAAAACAAATAAGCATCAACACAAGCAAAAAATAAAAAAAAAAACAAACACCAAAAACGAACCTGAAGGTTTCTCTCTCGCAAATGTCTAAATAAAGCAAAGTATTTTAAATTAAAAACAAGACAATTTTTTTTTGTTTTTGAAAACAAGACATTAAAATGAAAAATAGAAAATGTTGTTTTTTTTTTTTTCCTTTTTCACTTAGAAGATGAGTTTAGAAAAATCACGATGTGGACACAGCTTCATTTTGCCAAAATTTTCCTTTTGGCGCAGACGAGGGAAAAAAACTACTTAAAATTACTAAAAACTTAAAAACACGTTTAATTTTGTTACTAACGCTCAACTAGAGATCTTTGCCTTCGTCAAACTGACACATACTCATATTCCGCTTGACTTATTTTTAAAGTATATACATCTTACATTTGATTTTAAGAACTTCAACCATGTTGATTTCTTTTAATGTTATAAATCTAACAAGTTTAAAATTAAATTTTTTGAATTTTACACAAATTTTAAGTGATATAAGCATTTAATCTGTGCCGAAAGGTTTTTTAATGTACTGATGCAAAAAAAATGACAGAAAAAAATGACTTACTGAGGCAAATACTGATGCAAAGGGTTTGGAGAATTTTGTTGGTAAACACTAGCTGATGAGTTGCGAAGAGAACTGCCATTTCGCGATACATAATTTACACCCTGTTGCTTCTCTACACTTTCGCTTTCGTTTGGACCAAGTTCCAACAGAACCTTTAAATCATCATACATAACATAATAAAATAAATTCATTGAGCCATAAACCTAATGAGTTGAGCCACAGACTGTCCGAAACTCTCCGAAGCTTATATTTGTGTTTATACCTGATATTTATATTTAGACAATGTTTTAGCTTTTAGATTATGAAGCCAAGGCCGCTGATCAAGTTCCTTTGCTAATGAAGATGAAAAGCAATGAACAAGCTTTACAGAAGGCTGTACAAAGTGGTGATACTGACCTTGGTATAAATATCTATAGCCTTTTCAGAATTGACATTTTTGATTGACTGTGTATTATGCTGCTACAAAATTTATTTATTATTTTTATGCGATAAAAACTGAAAGTTTTTCTTGCATGAAACTTCGGAATTTTTTAAACTTTGCGGCTTGGAAATTATATACTTTCTGCGATTATTTCTAGAAATACTGTCCGGAATGATAATGACCTATGGGATTTTTTGAAATATTTCTAGAAACACTTAATCGATTGATCCCCCGATCACTTTTTGATCAAGTTTTAAACTTGACGAACTTTTTTCTCGGTTTTTCGACATTATTTCCAATCTCCGACCCTTTACATCATGATTTAATGATTTTAACAACTGACAGTTTTCCTTTGAAATTTACATTTTTTTTGCTAGCGACTTAATTGGAAAATTACGATTTTTAAGCCACTCGTCCAAAATGAATTTTCTCATTTCTACTTGTGAATACGTTTCCTTTGTTTACAGCCAACTTTTTTAAAAATACTGTTATATTATTTGAAACCCAGCTGGCACACGACGTTGGAATAACGTTAAAACAACGTCAAAACCCTAAAGTTTGACATATATCGACGTTGAAATAACGTCGTATGCCTACTGGAAAGGGAGATAAATGTGCTTTAAAAGAATTTAAAAAATCATCAACATCGTTTAAGTGATTCTCGAAATATTTTAAAAATTCCATGGGTCATGGATCGTTCAGGACAGTCTTTAATGCGAATACTTTGAAAACCTATTTTATTTTTCCAAATAAAAAAAAATTAACTTAGGCAACTTTAAAACAATTAAAAAAATAATTTATACTGTAAAGACTTACTTCTGTTTGGGTTGGATCGTATGTATGCCGATGATGCCGATGAGAACGTCTTTCATTTTGATGTCGTTGCTGTGGTCGTCGATTCTGGACGTCTGAATGATTTTGATAAATATCTAAGGGAGCGACCATTTCGCTACAAAAAAATCTTCTGTTACTAAAGAATCTTTTTTACTTCAAGAACAGAATTTTGTAAAGTCACAGTCTGTAATTTATTGCAGCTGCAAAAAACAAGAATACCTGTCAGTTCCTGCGTCTCCAGGGCGGTGATACCGATGACGCCTACGGTTACGGCTATTTTCCTCTCCATCACTCTTAGACCCAGTCGGATAAATTCTAATTGAAGATAAGATAAAATAAAAGTTTTTATATATAAAATAATAAAAAGAAAATTTTATATATACATAAATTCACGAATATTTAAGCAAAGTTCACGAGTATTAAAGCAAAGGTTAATAATGCATAAATAACCACGAAATTCCACCAGACTTGTAATGAATTAATGATGTAAAATTTTTTGGTGGTGTTACAAATGAAAATCATGATGATGTTCTAAAGTTAAAATTCATTTAAAATTCAAAGGTTTTTTGGTGTTGAAGCTTATTACCGCCAAACAAATATCTTTTTCCTATATCTTTAACGCAACAACTCTTTATAATCAATTTTTCCCCATCGTCTGTCTCGATATTTCAGCTTCTTTTACATACTGCTCAAAACAATTAGGTGACAATTTTTTTTTGTAAGATGTTCATAAAATTCTACTAATAATTATAACCTTTAATGTACATAAAATTTATAAAAGCAATGCACATAGCCCAATTAAGCAAGAACACGCAATATATTTTTATTAAAAGGGCATATAGTTTTCAAAAAACAAAAACAAACAGCGAGACATCTCAAAACCATGAACTGGATAAGATGATTAAACTGCTCTTGTGGGATATTTCCTCACTCTTCTTCTTTCCCCACTCTTCTATAAGCGTAATTTTGAGCTCTTGAAGCAATTTCTTGCTGGGACAAGTTGACCAGTGATACGCTTACTTAAAACATCTTAGGTGTTAAGAAGTTAACTTAATTTTGAGGGTTTTTTATTATCATAAAAAATATATTTGTTTCTAAATAATAAAAAATGTATTTAATCAAAATGATATCCATTGCTTGAAACAATCTTCTCCCATCTTTTTGGCAACATATAAATTCCATTGTAAAAAAATTGTTCTGGTTTTTGAGCTATACAGCATTCAAGCCAATGCTGCATTGACCAAAACATACAATAATCTGATGGAGCAATGTCTGGTGAATATGGGGGGTAGGGTGAAACATCCATCTTTATTTTGCAAATGTTTCTTTTCTGATGTTGACATTTAACCAGGATCACACCATGATTTTTTTGCATAGGATTCTCAAAATAGATCCATTTTTCATCACCTTCAACAACTCATTGCAAAAAGGATTTTCTTTTATACCTTTGGAGGTTTTCACTTATTACCAATCTTCTTTCCAAATCTCTTTCTTACAATGCATATAGCACCCATTTACCTACTTTTTGAATCTTTCCCAACAACCGTAAATGCTTACTAACAGCCGCTTCAGTGACTCTTAACTCATAGGACAATTGATTTACAGTTTGAGCTGAAACTTTGTCCAATAATTCTTGCAATTCCAGATCTTCAAACTTTTTTGGCTGACCAGGACGCTCCTTGTCATTTAGATCAAAATCACCACTTTTAAATTGTCTAAACTAGTATTCACATGTTTTAACAGATGGTCCATGTTTTTCATAAGTTTCTGCAAGCAAACGATGACTTTCAACAGCAGATTTCTTTTAATTAAAGAATAAAAGCAGCACATGACGCAAATGATCTTTTGAAGGCTAAAAACTGATCATTTTTGGTTAAAAAAAAAAATTTTGTTCAAATTTATTGAAAAAATTATGCTAAATTTCCAAGATTAAATTTTGCTAAAAATTATGCTAAATTTCCAAGATTAAATTTTGCTTAAAAATTATGCTAAATTTTAATTTAAAATGCTAAAATCATATTTAAATTTAAAATTTATGCTTATTTTTAAAATTTTAAAAAACCCTCAAAAGTAAGTTCACCTCATAATACATTATTCATTATCATTTGCTATTAGTGGAAAAAGAAATTGCTGAAGCTTAATATACATGTTTGTTGTTAATGGGCTAAAACCAGTTCTAGGATAAAGGCTAAGATTCTGGCATATGCAGACTACTAATGAAAACTGTCAATCTGTTTCCCAGGGTACAACCATTAAAAAACTGAAACATAACACTTTTTTTGGCAATAATGGTTTAATAGGAATTTCAAGGGAAATATTCAAGATAATTTTGAACATGTATAGTTAAAAAAACAATATGTGTTTAGAATTATCTTGAATATTTCTTGAATGTGGCTTTGTTGAAATTAGTTTTGTTATTATGGGGAACAATGTGTAGTGAGTATAAAACATGGTTTACTAATGTGAAACCTAACCTGGTACCATCTTGTATCATTTAGTTTTACCACACTACACCTTAATTTACTTGTAAGGTGAGTTACTTTTTAATGATTGTGATTCAAAAAATAGATAAAGAACTTATATGCTATACAAATAAAATAAAATAGCACCATATCATAACAAACATGTTAAGAAAGTGAAACTAACCGTTGTTGCTCATAACCACGTGGAGTATGCTGTTGGTCACGTGGGTTTAGTTGGCCATTGTTAGGAGTGTATCTGATTGAAAAAGCTGTTAGTTTAGAAGATATTAATTGCTTCAAACTTCAAACACAATTGCTTCAAACATAATTGCTTCAAACTTCAAACACAATTGTCTCACATAAAAACTTTCAAGGAACTTACTCAGGCGTTGAATGGTTTCTTTGTGATATATCAATTGCTTTATATTGAACATTAGGAGCTGATCCATATCTAGATTAAAAAAATATTTATACTTAGTTTATTTTTCAACCAATCGTTTCTCATTAAATCACTTTTCTTATTTAAGGGTTATCTTTTCTATTCTGTCAAATCTCTGCATATATAAATCCCTCCAATTCTCATTGATAATTTAACAACAATCTTTTTACAAGGAAGAAATTTAGTATTTTTTCCTACTTAATAGTTGTAAACAGTATAAAGTCAATAAAGTCAAAGTCAATAACTCATTCCCTCTCATAACTTTATTATCTCTCAAAACTCATTCAAGCTCTCATACCTCTGTATCAAAAAAAAATTGTGAACAAAAATCATTTTTTTAAAATAGAAACAAAAGTTTTGTTAAAATAAAAATAAACAAAATTATGGCTAACTACACAAGGTACCTGGTATTATTATTTTGAACTTCTGGCTCCCCAGTGCTGGTATACCCACTATAGTAGTGATTTCTAAAACCACAACCAATAAATTTTAATAAAAAACTATTTATTTGATAACATTACTTAAAATTAAACAAAAAACAAAAACTACATTGTATCAATAGATATATTTACTTATATAATATTTTTAGTTTGCTGCCAAATTTCAACCCATGGGTTAAGATGTAAAATTTTTAAAAGGTCCTCACTAAAGATAACTGTTACAGAAGATCCTCTGAAAGACCTTGAAGTTTCCTATACTTCTTTTTTGAGATCACAAAATGAATTTGGTTGCCGACAAAAACATTACTGTTGATCATCCAAAAAATGTTAAGCTGGTATTTTATTTCCTCTTGGTATCTTTCCTCTTAATCTTTAGTGTTGGAGTTAGTTTGTCCCTAGATCTTCTAAACTGAAAGTGGAGAACAGTTTGTAGTAGGTTTCATCATCCATTATAATGTACCTTTGATTTCCTTATAGTTTCTCTCATAACCGTTTTTGCTGAAATGCTGATGATTTTCTAATTTAAATGATCTAAGGTTGATGAATATCTTTATGCAGAAGTTGAAATTTTATCTCTTAGCAAGTAGAATAACACTTTTTATGTCTGATCAACAAATTTTTAGTAAATAAAGTGTTATTTTGATAAACATACTTTGCATTTGACAAGGCTTTTTTAAGGTATACTAACTTTAAAATATCATCAGATATGGACTTTCTATTTTACATCACACAAACTTAACTTGAATTTTTTATTCAGGAAATCTTTTCTTTACTACAAAAAGAAAACATGATTTTAAAAAATGCAAACTTCTTACAGAACGCTACTTTACATTGTCCTTAAAACCTAAAGATACTGACCTCCTACGCTTCTGCTCTACTTCTCCAGCTGAACTGTATCCAGAACTGCAATTAAAAACCATTCAAAAGGTATAACAACATTACAACAATCAATACAAAGAAATGTTTAAAAATTAATACCCCTGGTACTTTGGTGTAATTCTTTTTTCAATACCCACTGATAAAGGACGAGCAGGATAAGAATTTTTTTGACCACTTGAGTAAAGGTCACTAGAAATAAATTGTTAGAAATTTTAAGTACAAAAGATCTTTTTTTTTCTAAAGATAATTTTTTTTAACTGACAAAAAAATTTAACTGTTAAGTAGCTAAAAAAAATACATCTTTACCAAAAAAACATAAGGAAAAAAAATATAGACTGGTAAAACATTTAATCATAACAATAGAAAAGAATAATGGTTGCTTAAAAGTTAGTAAAGTAATAAATTTGATTAACTACATACAAGTTTGAGCTATTCTTTGAGATAGGTGGTGCTTCTACAAAAGAATTTAAAGCATTAGAAAGTAAATGTAAACATAGCAAAATAAATTCTTTTACATCTGACACAAAGAGCATAAAACAATTCATCAAATGAATACTCATCTACACACCATCTACAGAGTGTTTGTAATCTGGAGTTGAAATCTATTATCTACAGTAATAACTATCATCTTTTTTTTTTCTACA
Source organism: Hydra viridissima (assembly GCF_058129835.1). Taxonomy (NCBI): domain Eukaryota; kingdom Metazoa; phylum Cnidaria; class Hydrozoa; order Anthoathecata; family Hydridae; genus Hydra; species Hydra viridissima. The sequence goes on from NW_028324300.1 coordinate 14,204,172, forward strand.
GAGCATTTATTATTACAAAGAGATAAAATTTACTATCTACAGAATGTTTGACAATTTTTATTATAAAAACTTATATGATAAATTTTGAAAGAAAATTTTTAAAATAGTTAATTATTAATTAGAATAGAAAATAAAAAGTTGCAAAGCACATACGATCTGTCTGATCACGCTTTAGGCTCGGTGTCCTATGAACGGTAAAAAAACACCAGAAAACATTATCACCCACAAAATATCACTAAGAATAACATTAATATGACAAAGAAAATAAAAAATAACATTACAAAAAAAAAAGAGTTAACAACAAATTATTAAAAAATTTTTGTGTATTTAAAACAGTGCTTAAAAAAGATTAAGATTAAAAATGCACCTGAAAACTGAAGGTTGAATCCTGGGTCTTGTGTCAACTTCTTTTTCAAGTTGCTGCTGTGTTCGACCACTAAAATAGTAGCAAAAAAAAATTATGTATTTTAAGGATGTTTATTCGGAAAAAAAGCCTTTTTGCCAGACTTTTAAAAAAAAAAATGCACTCAGTATTTTCACAATAAGGCTTACTAGTTATCTGTACATTTTTGTTTCAATTTCAAAGCTTAAAGATAGATATATAAAATAGTTTTACTGAAAATTTGTAAACGATGAATAAAAAACTTTTACTGCAATTAGATTTTGAGTAAATGCTTGTAATCACTTAAAAAGAGAAAGTGAGTATCCAGTTGAGTGAGGCATCCAATTTGAAAAAGTACTTGTGCTTATATAAAGAAGGTAGAACAGATATGTGGTGTCAAAATCTTTTAACTAGGGTGGCTCCTAGTGAAGTTTATAAGTAAATAATCGCATTTGATCATTTAAAAAATTTCAATTATTTAGGATGTCAAGTAATCTTTTAAAGAACTTGCTTTTAGAGTTACTTCCATATATTTCTCCTAAAATCTTTTCATCTTCCAGTTAAGCTTTATCCATACAATTATTTTATATTATCTGAAAGGTAAATTTGCTAAAAGTCAATTCTACAAAACACTTCAATACTGCACTAGGATTTTTTGAATTTGTAGTTTTTTTTTTTGCGTTTCTGTAATTTTTAGTACAAATTCAAAAAGTCTTTGTAAGACTCAGTACAAAGAAAAAGACATTCAAACTGTGCGATTCTGACTCAATTATCTTTTATGCCTTATTAATTATTAATAAGAAATAATTTGATACCTGTTGAAACAGTCAGATTACTTTTTAAGATTTTGATTGATGTAATATATAAAGTTGTCTAAAATTTATAATCAATTAGATCTTTAGGAGTAATAGATCAGAAGATCACTTTCTTTAGATTCTTAAAAGATGAAGCTTGTTATTTTTAACTGGAAGCTAACCTTCACAGGACTACTGATTCTGAAGGTGATAATAACACTGATCCCAATAACAAAATAGAGATAAGTGATTCCTTTTATCTTGGAGTGAAAAAATGACTACTTACAAGCCTTAATCAATTGATAAATTATGGTAATAAAATATAATTGCCTGTTTCAATAAAATCATTTGGATAAATGAAGAAAAGCAATCAATCAAAAAATATAAAATCTGAGTCTTCTATAGTAATAAGGGATTAAATTTTATAATTTTTTTTCTAAACTTTTGCTGTATTATTTTTCATCATTATTATTTATTACTATTATTATTATTGTTGTATTATTTACTATTATTATTATTTATTAATTGAAAATTATTTATTAATTAAACTATTTACAACAAATGTTTAGGGTAGTGCAGTCTTATAAAAAAACAAAAAATCAGAATTAGGTAGAAAGTTTTTGTACTTGCTGTTATTTACCTGTGAAAACAACTTACATTTTCTTGCTACATTGTTAAAATACATATAATATAAAACATTTTCCGTCTACATTACCAGACAAATCAAATTACCTGGAGATATAATTTGAAGAACAAAAAAAAAAAAAGTGGAGGACTGCACTAACTGTAAATTCAAATGTCGTAATCACTTCCAACAAAACTATTATTCAATTTTAGAGTCTTGATAACAAGAAGTGTTACAGTGAAAAATGTGCTCATTCACCTACTCTTTTTTATAATTTTTAACATTCTTAATCAAGTTTGAAACTTTTTAAACATTCTGATATTAGCTAATTTCATTTTTTTATGAAAGCCTACAGCTACTAACACCCAGATTTTTTGTATTGAATCATACTTCCCGTGCAAATAGAGCAAGGATATAATTTGAATTGAAATTATCCATAAGATTGTCTCTATGAGCTGTATCAATGATTTTACCAATAAAAAATTGCTTATATATTCAATTTTTTTGACAGAATTTAATATTTTGGAACAAAAAGATTGGCATAACAAATGTTAGGTTTTTCAAATACATTTTTTCAAAAAAATACTTTAAGCAACTGAGTGAAATCAGCACTTAAGTCACAAAATCTTAAGTAATCTTCTTAACCTCAAAAATTCTTTATCATAATTAATCATAAAAATTAATTTAGGGGGGGGGGGGGGGAAGGGAGGGAAGGGAGGGAAGGAGAAAGTCAAGTAGCACCCAAAGTTCTTCTCAATAAAAATAAATAAATAGCAAGGAATCCCTGACATGATATCAAAGTTTTTAAATTTTACCCTGAGTTTTATTTAGGTGCGGCCAGGTCTGTTTAACATCTCTTCCCACATGTCAAACATTTTTTATCTTAGGATTCTGTGCAATCAAAACATGAAAGCACATTTTTCATTGAAAAAACATGTTTATTGTTGTATATGGCCTGAAGAAAAGTTTTAAATTTTAAAATTTTAAAAATCTTTTTGAATCTTTAAATAAAGAATCTTATTCTCTTCTTAGATTCATTAGCTCTGCAAAGCAGAATGAGCAATGTATAATGCATTTTTTACCTAAACATTAAGGTTGTTTTCATCATACAAAATGATGTTCTGCTAGCAGCCTGTATTCAATAAGTTGACATGGTACATACCAGTATAGACCATCAATTGAAGAAGCCTGAGATATTCAGTCCTCTGGCCCTGATGATAATCCTAAAGACTGTTAGAAGAATGAAAATATTTAACATCCTTCAAACTAAAAATGCCTTTTTTTAAAAATGTTTTATATCAATACAGCTTTTTCAAAAACTTAATAGAACAATTAGTTCCACTTCTTCAGCTAATGTTTTATATTTTAAGTAAAATTTTTTTAGTTTCTAACATTACTTCTTCCATTTCTTTTCTTAATTTACATTTTTGAATAAGCCTTGCTCTTTTTATAATAATTATATTATCAGCATGATGATATTATCACCATTTGAACTGAAATCAAGGGATTCAAAATTGGCTGAATTATCCTACAAGAGTCTAATGTTATGTTCTTTAAAATCTCTTTTTACCATTTGAACCTTTTTTGTTATGGTTTTGCTTTAAAATCAGCCATTTTTAATAACAGCTTTAGGTAATGTAAGGAGCAAATAAACTTATCTTTTAAAACTTTAAAATGCAAGGTTCCATAAGCATATGCACAAAACAAATTTTCTTGAATGAAGAATTGAAAAATTGTACAAATCAGCAATTGAAAACAAATTGGTTTGAATAAGATATAGAAAAAAAAAAACCATTTACCAGCTAGCCTGCTATTTTAGCGTTTTATTAAGAAAATTTTGCCTGCTATTTTAGTGTTTTATAAAGAAAGTTTTGTCTGATGTTTTAGTGTTTTATTAAGAAAATAACAACAAAGCCAAGATCTTGTTTAATAAGTTTGCTTGTTTATAGGGCTTGTCCCCTACATACAGTTGCCCCCTCATTTAAATAATTCATTTAAATTTTTCTCAAGCTTAAACTTTAACAGAACTATAGTTAATTTATTTAACAAATTTAGTAAAAGAAACTTGAAAATATTTTTGTTCTCTTATAAAGTGTTGGTGAAAGCAAAAAAATGTTTACAAATTTCTGAAAGCATAATGTATTATTCGTAAATAAAAAAATTGTGAAAAAAATGAGGCTTTCAATTTTACTTGCCTGAATCTGAATTTTGAACCTTTTTTGAACAAAAAATTGTGAGCAGATGCAGGAACATCATTGACTTTTTCTAACCTAAAAAATCAAAATAAATCATGATATAGTTAGGTAAACATCTTTTGAGTATAAGAAAATTTCAAAAAAAACACATTACTGAAAAAAAGTATGATGCTCTGCGCAGCATTTCCAAAGATCTTTGGCGGAGTCTTTATCAGCGCACAAAAATATATATTCTTTCTCTTCGTCCTACAGAAACATTTTAAATTTAAAAAAAAAAATCTTTTTAAGGGTAACACAAAACAATAAAAAAAAAAGATAAAACAAACTGCTCACATTTCGTCCTTGAGTTGCTCTAAGCAAGAAGCAATGACCTTTATATTTTAACTTTGTAATTTTGGGCCTAAAAAATTAAAGTAAGTTACTTCTTTCTAAACATTTTTAAACTACTGATAACACTACTATGGTTTTTCACAGAAAATATTATTTCGTTACACAAGAACAGCAAATAATATAATATTTACAGCAAAAAATAAACATAAAGTTTTTGTTTATATCATAAAATTGCAATTACATCTAGAAATATTTATTCTTTTAGCAGAGACTAGAGCTAGGGGAGACTTACATATTTGTGGTAGTTTTTCTTTTGATTTTAAGGAAGAAGAAAAATCCTTTATACCAAAAGAAAAAAAAAATGGTATCATTTATCATTAACAATCAAAAAATATGAAGTAGAAATGGTTACCATATAAAACTGCCTATTTTGCTTTTACTTCTAAACAGTACGATTCCTGTGGGGGATAACCCAAGTAAATACTCCATGCCGTCTTGGCCTTTCACTGAGTGCAGATCTATACCGTACATTTCAAGCCATTTTACACGCTCTAAAAACTTTATCTCAATGTCTGCAGGTGTGAGCCCTCTACAAAAACATACACCTCTAAAGTTAGAAACTATAAACACAGGAAAAAAAAAACAAAAAAATAATGGATTGTAACCAGTAAATATTTTTTTATACCAATCAGAAGACTTGTGTTTCATTTTTTCTTATAAAAGATAAATAAATTAAAACTTGATTTTCAACCTCAACTTCCTGTATGTGTCAAACACCATATCTTCAAATTCTTTTGACTAAAATAAAATAACATTCTTAATTTCAATTTCTAGGGTTCAAAAATGATGTGCTACCTAAATAAATTCCATGTGACTATTTATGGTATGGCTTAAAACTGTGAATTTTGATATATAGTTTTGGAAATCACATGTGTTTACTTAAAGCAATCTTTAATTTCAAAGTAACAATAATGTGAATGATAAATTAGACATGATCTACTTTGTTAGATAAGCATTTTTTTACATTATTTCTACATCTTTAAATAAACATTGTTTTCAGCTAAATCAATCTCATGATAAGTCATCACAAGACACTGTGAAGTATGGGTGACTGTAACCTCATATTCTTGTGGTGCACTAAGACAAGGACAAATCAACAACATGAGTAAGAAATGATTGATGACGCTATTGAATTATATTACCATCTTATGAAGTTATGGTGAAAGGCATGTATTTTTCACAAAAAAAAGCTAACTTATTTTTACATAAAATTAGATGAAATAACACGAAGACTTTAGTAACATTTAACAAATACAACTAAGATTCAGTTACAACTTGAAACTGCATAAAAAAAAAAAAAAAAGGTGACCAAATTCAACTCAATACACCAGATACTTAGTATGCAATGAAACCTGATACATCATCAATATGTGATGAATCAATAAAAATAAGTTATTTGCAAACCAATTCCCAAAAAATATTTTTAAAGCCAAATCAGGTCATTAAAACAATAACAATCAAACAATTTGTATTTATCAATACCTGGTTAGGGATAAATCTGAATTGTGAAATAAAATTGCCTATGTGTATTGATGGCTCGTAGTCTCCAAGCTCAGCTGAAAAATAAATTATGTATTCTTTAAGCTAAAAAAAACAAAATAAACAAAAAACTATTTTTTGTCAAAAGAAACTTAACATATTTAAAAGAAAATCTGTTTAATTTACTGAATTTTGAATCGGTATGTATGCATGAACTTGGTATGCAACTGCAGTAAAGAGGATTTGTAGAACTAGTATAATTTTATTACCAACAAAATTACAAGAGATTTTTTTAGACAAATTTTGATTTGTTTATGAATGAAAAAACATCTGAATGGTGCACCAAGAACAACATGTTTGAGTTATTTTCTGACTACAATTTATACATTATATAGTTAATGTTATGCAATGTAAATACATAAATTAAGTTACTATATTTCTTATATTATGTGTTAAAACATTAGATGCATATAACAATCTGGGTTCATGTAACCAGCAGTGTCAGATTTGATGTTATCAAATGCTCAGTCATATCTTTTGCAAATTAAAAATGGCCAACATGTTAGTGACTAAAACAAAACAGAGTTAGTAAAACATCACAATTGTTTTTGCTTTACATTGTAGTTCAGCTACAAATCTTGTATTTTCTCAAAACAAAATTAAATACTCTTAAAATCAAACACTCGCTAAATCCATATCACACATTTTGTTAGTTAGACAATTGTTTTTTTTAGCAATTAAATAATTTAGATGTTTTAAGCAGTCTTGACATCTTCTTTCACTTACTAATGATGAAAGTAAAGCTTGGTATTTTTATTAGCAAGTTGATTTATGACTTTGTCATCAAGTTAAATTCATGACTTTTATTATTGAGTTAATTTATAATTATTTTTATTAGTTTAGATAATCAGGATCAAGGAGTAAAGGAAGTAAAACATAAAACATTTAAAAAAGATGTTTGTTTTTTATGATAAAATGTGAGGAGTTGATAATTTATATAACACAAACTTTTGTACTTAAAAACTTGACATATGTTGGTAATTTTTTGGTTAGTGATCGCTGATTAAATACCATTATTATATTCAAATACTTTTCTAAAGTTTATGAAGTCCCTCTTAATCAACCTTAATGACATGCATAAGATTTATTTTAAAATTTTTTAAGTTTTAAAAAATAATACTCCAGCATGTACCAGTGTATGTTCCAATTCAGTTTAAAGTCTACACTTAAAGCCAATGGCTTAAAAAAGTTTCACTATCTTGAATGTAATTATAACAAATTCCTTACTTTTAACTAATTACATCCCAAACTTTAGCTAGAGAGGCAAAAAAAACAGTTTTCATAAAAAACATAGTGATATTTAGCAGAACAAGTAGCTTGGATAAAATGTATAAGACAATCTAAAGGAGTTTTGATTGCAGTTTTCTGAATAAAGAAAGTGCAAACTTTTCCATAATTTGATTAAAGATGCTTTTTGATTAAACTTGATTAAACTTGTTTATACCAACAAGAAAATGAAGTTTGCATTAAATGATCTTTTGATTAAAAAACTTAACTAATTTCACAATTAGTGTAACTTTTAAATTAGCAGCAATTGTGTTAATAGTCAGCTTTTTATTTATTAGCAATAGTGTAACAGGAACTATTTTCATTAATTTATATATGAAATTCATTTCTGAAAAATAATAAACTTTACAAACATAATTAAAAATAAAAATATAATAGAAAAATAATAACTCTTACATTGCACTGAGTATGCACTAAGCTCTGATGATGTTTTTAAATCACAAACAATTCTAAAAAAAGGATATTTAATTCTAAATAAACCTCTTTGGAGAATTAAAACAAAAATTATAAACTTTCTATGAAGAATCTTCTACCTTCCTTGAAGAATATCTTTTTTGATTTGTAAGAAAAATTGATATCTGCAAAAAAAAAATATGTAATAACACTACATATATATGCAAATACAATACATCAGATGTTTATCGTTATACAATAATTTTTTAACATGTAAAATAGTTTTATTATACAGTTGTTGTATTCTATAATACTCAATCTTTTAGCAGCTGATAAACTCAGATGCCTTTTTTTTTCATTACAGATTAAACCCAGTGATCCAAATAATAGCAGCTAGACTCAAGTTTGATGAAAAAATATTCATTCTAAAATGTTACTAGAAGCATGAAAATGCAGTTTAAGTGTAAAGACAATTTAGGAGGATGTTTCGAAAAGAATCACCAACATGAGTTACCATCATTCAAATTAGAGATAAGTTGAAGCTAACGGAACTGTTCATAATGACTTCAAAAAGCATTCTAAGAGACCACATTCATCAACAAGTCCTACTAAGGAAAAAAGAATACTTAAAATGCCTTAGCAAAAACATATATTGCAACTAAAAACCGTTGTTAACCATATGTTTTTTAATTTGCACTCTTTCATTTTTTTTTTTTATTTTCCAAATCATTGAATTTCATTTCCAAAAATTTTAAATGTCATTGAAAATACTTCAGTTAAAATCACATTTGAGAAGAATTCCACTTTAAATAAATATTTAGAAAATCACTTCGTAGATGACTCTGAACGTAATTATAATTGGATAAATAAGAACCAAAGTTTGATTTGACTTTAAATGAAATGTCAAATTCAAATTCAAAGTTTTTGTTTGTTTGTTTGTTTGTTTGTTCAAGTTGTGAAATTATTTTATTTATTTTGAACATCTTAACAATTTAATATAGATATATATTATAAATTGTATATGTGGTATATGTAGTTGTTTTTATTTTATAACAATTTTTTATGTCCTGCTTTGATATTTTCACATTTTTTAACAGCCAAAATATGAAAATGTGCAATTTTTTATTTTATATATGGATAATTAGTAAGCTAGGTTGGCATGAAAAACTTTGCGTGTGGAAATTTTAAAAGTGCATAATAAATCATTAGTTTTCTTTCAGAAAAGTAATTTGTGTATGTAAAAAAAACTGAATCAAATTTAAATACATTTATAAGGTAAAATAGAAAATGGGTGGTGATTTTTTAATATATATTATTTAGTCTTCTGCTGTCACTAAATTTTGCAGGAAAAAATGGTTAATAGAGCTTTTTTATATTTCAGTTGTTAAATAACCCCATATTATATAAAATGAGTAGTGTAGCAAAATAAAAATTTGGCCAGTATTCCGATGAGTATTTGAAGTTTGGTTTCATATCTGCTCCTCAAGATGTACATTTACCATTCTGTTTATTGTGCAAACAGAGTTTAAGTAACAAATCTATGAAAAAAAGTTGTCTCAAAGCAAATTGTATTGAATCAGTTTAATTAATATTTCCCATACATTTGTTCTGATAAATACGAAAATGAAATAAAGGCAAATATTATAATCTTTTGAATAAAGTCAAATTTAACTTCTCAATAAACATTTATTACCTTTTCTTTTTTTTTTTTATACATAGGGATATAGGTATATTTAATATTATATTTTTTCAGAATAAAGAGGCCATTCAAAATCTTTGATGTGTTTTAGTGGGGCCTGAATGAAATAAGGTTGGGAAACACTGCTCTAAATGACAATGATCCAGATAGAAGAGTACAGTTTTGTAAGTGATACTCAGAACAATGTAACGAAAATGCATCCTTTAACATTAAGGATTGTGTGACAAGTTCACCTTCAAATAAAATGGTTTAATTAACCATCACAATTGCACACACTAGGCAGTTAAGAATCCACATTACAGTCAACCATCTTTTAAATTTATCAGGAACTACAGTGTGGCAGGGCTTATTGTCAAAAGAATGAACTGAACGGTTTTTTTTATGCTACTGCGACTTGTCCTATTTACTTGAACCTGCTGCAACAGTCTGTCATGTTTAGCATTAGAGAAGACTTTGAAGCAGCGGATTTTTTTTTTCATAAAAATGGGACACCACACCACCATTGCAATGTTAGATCCTTCCTTGATGAGATTTTGCCAAACAGGTAAGTTGGAACTTTTTAAATGAGGTTAAAAATTTTGAAGTTGTCAATTTTTATTCTGAAACTCTATGAATACTTGAACCTCTCCTGGGGGCATTGAATAAAGTTTATAATTTAAAGGTGAGGCAAACATCTCAACATTCAAGGATGGTTTTTATAAAAACTCAATTCAAAAGGAAAAAAGCATTTAAATTGTAGAACAGTTCTGTTAAAGGTTGCCAGGGAAATACAGGGAAGATCAGTTTTTGAAGATTTTTTCATCTGTATAAAAGTAGCAAAAAAATGAGGGGTTTTGTTGAATACCCTTCACACTTAACAGATCACACACCACTAGACTTCTTTTAATGGGGATACCTAAAACACAAAGTCTATGAAAGAAAACCTACAATCAATCAATAAGGAGCAGCCATTGAATGCAAGCGAATACCAAGGAAACTGTTACAGGATGTTGTGCTGTTCCATCACTTCACATTAGAACAAAATAAGTCTTATTATTTATAACACATCTATTTGTTGTCTTCGCAATAAAAATGAATAAAAAATTATTCGGATTAGAACAGACATCAGTTTGAGAACATACAGTGACAAAACAATAGAACAATGTCTGTAAATTACTTTACATGTTCAAAGATTAATAAATATAATAATAAACACCTGATTTTCAATTATTTAAAACATGTATATATTTTTTTTTATCACACCCTGTACATACATACATACATACATACATACATACATACATACATACATACATACATACATACATACATACATACATACATACATACATACATACATACATACATACATTACATACATACATACATACATACATGTATATAATTACCTTGTAATTTCTTCTCGAAGCTTGGTTGGGTCAGCAGCATAAAACTTTACATTGAAGTAAAACGTGTATAAAGGAGTATTGAAATTTGCTAAATGAAAAAAAATTTGATTAAGCTGCATTAAAAAAAACCAATGCATTTCCAACAATTAAGTTTTGAAAAAGTGTTATGTAATTGCAAACTTCATGAATATTTTGTGAAATTTACCAACTGAATATTCAAAATAAATAGACTTGATTAAAATAAAAACATACTTATGATTTGCTTCTTTACTAATTTTGTTGGATCGAGCCAATGCTAAACAGTAAAAATTCATTTTAGAATTTTATTGCATTTATCTTTAAATTTTCTTTTTTGATTTAAGCAAAAATTAGCATATTGTAACCGTAAGGAATGGACTTTTATAGTAAATCTATATTTTCTTCAAAAGTGCAGTCTACAAAAATTAACTTGTCGGTAGTGAAGCATTAAAAAGTACTTACACTCTGACCATTTCTATCCCGAAATTTTAACCCAAAATATTCTCTTTCGTACAAGTCTAATGCTACAAAAACCTTTGTTAATAACTCATCACCAAGCGATTTGTTCTAAAATTAAGAAATACAGATTAAGATTAAGATCTGGTATCTAAAAAAATAAAAATTTTAAATCAAACAGAGCATCACTTACCACACAATTTTTTAATTTAAGGTATTTAATTGCTTAAGTTACCCACTAAGCATGCTTGTAGTTAAATATGTGCCTTTACATTAATGCTCTCTAATGTGTTCACTCTATTAAAATATTTGATTCATTTCCTTTGTCAGAAACCATTTTAAGCAAATAACTAAAAGTTAAATGAATTTCTTTTCAAACTGATATAAAAATTTATAAAAGATCTTTTTAAAATTATACTCAAATTATTCTTTGAACAATATTGTTTTTAATTTATCTTAGATATATGATTTATTTTAGATATAATTATTCATACATGATATATATCTAATGATAAAGTTGTTATATAAGCCACATTATCATTAGATATATCTTGGGTACACTGGCAAAAGATGTTAAGTCGAAAATTGGCAGTTTTGACTTAATGATGCAGTATTGTAAAATTTACAACGCTCTACAAACTGGCAAAATACACTTAAGTCGAATGAAACATCTTTTCTCTGATTTTAATATACAGTAGCGTCCAAAAGTAATTGGACAAACACCTTTTTGGTTATATTTTCTCATCGAAACAACATTTTTAAATGAAATTTTGCATAAGCATGTCAAATTATACTACAATTATGAAAAAGAAAACAAAAATTCCCTTTTGGGAGTAATTACTTAAAATTTTGCTAAAAGAATGGAAATGACTGGCTCAAAAGTAATTGGACAAACTAAGTATGTTGTTTAAAAATAAAACTTTCTCAACAAAGGATAAATTTTCAGCATTTTTTATGAAGATTTCTGTTAAATAATATATATAATATTACATAGTGTTATATTCTGTTACATGATGTATATAATCTGAGCATAATCCTAGTACTTCGTTGGAAAACCTTTTGCCGCAATGACAGCATTACATCTACGTGGCATTGAATCAACCAAATTAATTAAAACATCAATTGGTATTTCCTCCCAAGTGCACTTAATCAACTCAAACAAATCATGCTGATTAGATGGTTTCCGAACACTAATTTTTCTCTCAATATGTTCCCAAAGATGTTCGATTGGGTTCAGGTCCAGAGATTGTGGCGGCCATTCCAAGATACGAATTTTCTTTTGAGCTAAAAAATCCAAGACTAGCTTGGAAGTGTGTTTTGGATCATTGTCGTGTTGGAAAGTCCAACCACGCAACATTTTGTTATTTGCATGTGGCAGCATTATATCTTTGATTATTCCTTTATACATGCTTTGGTCCATAATGCCTTGAACTCGATAGATTGGACCTACTCCATCACGGCTAAAACATGACCAAACCATAATTGAACTACCACCATGCTATATGTAGGAACTTGGTACTTGACATCATTTCGAAGACCTATTGGACGTCGAACATATTTAATACCATCAGAACCAAACATATTAAACTTTGACTCATCACTCCATAGTATTTTTGACCATTGGTTTGCTGTCCAACTTAGATGTTCTTTAGCGAATTTTAACCGTGCTCTACGATTTTTTGCAGAAATAAAAGGTTTTTTAACAGGGCGACGGCCAAAAAGGTTGTTTTGTCTTAAGCGACGCTTTACTGTTGCATAAGAGCAAGAAATTTAATGGGACTGTGTAGGTTCTCTATGAATTTCTTTAGCACTCTTGCGCGGATCTGCCTTTGACGATCTTACTACAACATTATCTTGGCAAAAAGTTGTTGATTTCGGGCGTCCTGACTTTGTTGATACTTGGAAGTGACTCCGTTGTTGAAAAACTTTTAATGTATAACCAACTGTTGATTGTGGAATATTCATATCTATTGAAATTTGTCGCACAGTCTTACCGTTATTAAATGCTTGTACAATCAACTTTTTCACTGCCTCGCTTAAATATTTATTATGTCCCATTACAAATTATTGATCATTGAATGTTTTTATAAAAATCTGCCTTCAGAAAAAGAAGTTAAAATAGTCTAAGTTATATCAACATTGTTAGAGTTTAGTTTGTCCAATTACTTTTGAGCCAATCATTTCCATTCTTTTAGCAAAATTTTGAGTAATTACTCCCAAAAGGGAATTTTTGTTTTCTTTTTCATAATTGTAGTATAATTTCACGCTTACACGAAATTTCATTTAAAAATCTTTACTTAATGAGAAAATATAACAAAAAAGGTGTTTGTCCAATTACTTTTGGACGCTACTGTACATTTAACGTTAAGTTATAAAACGGGTATTTTAAGAAAACTTAAATGATTGATTTCTCTAAACAGGGATTTTTGAGTTGACATTTTTTGCCAGTATACCCACGATATGATATATATCTAATGATAATGTGGGTTTCAAAAGGTTAATTCAATAGTTTCTTTTTTATTATTTTTAGCAAGTTCATATAAAAAGTACTGAAAAATTTATTTTAAGAAAAATGCATGAAATTTGAAATCGTCTTAAACCAATTCTTAACAATAACTAAAATTAAATTTATTTTTAGGAGATTTGAATAACAATTATTGGTGTCCCAATTTTGCTTCTTTTTAAATTCATACTGTTCATAAAAATTTGTTTGAAAATGTTTCAGTGTGATATTTTGATATAAGATGAGTCTAAGAATAATTTTTCAGTAGTGAATATCAGTTTTTATTTTATGGTACTTTGAGTATTTCTTATGAAAATACTGCATACTGTTTAATTCTGATCAATACTTGAGAAAAAGGAAGAACTAAGCATAAGAAAAAGATATAATCATAAAGTCATTAAGCTCAATCCATGTAATTATTTTTTGCCTCAACTCAACCATGGGCTTTACTTTTTGAAGCTTTAGAAAATTAAAAATTTTCTTCTTCATATAAGTTGAAATTAGGAAAAATTAGCATTACTTTATTAGGAAAGTTAGGATAAATTAGCATAACTTTATTAGGAAAGTTAGGATAAATTAGCATAACAGATATTTCATAACAAAATAACATAATAGTTCTTTCTACTTTAACATAATAGTTACAATACCATTCATAACAACATTCAATATTCCACTTTTATCCATTACTTCCTCATAGAAAACTCTTTAGGAAGCGATTTTAGATTCTTTTACATCATAATGACTATTTATTACCAAACAGACTTATTCTCATGACACAATATTAAACATAGCTTTATAAGTTTTTAATTTTCATATAAAATTATCTGATTGCAACTTTAAAAGAACTAAACTTTTTGCCTTAAGCATAATTGCCTAATTAATTAACAATTTAGAATATTGAACTGAAACCAATTAGCTAAAGTATCTGAGACCCATCTAGCAGATCAATGATGAATTATTTGATCAATAATGAATTCTTTACAGATGAAATTTGGGTTGGTGAGAGAACTGATTATGCTCTACACAGTGGATTGTTGAACTCTACTACTTAAAATTTTCAAACTAGATAAAATAAACTGAATAAATAACTTACATCAATTAAAAATAATTTCTTGTCTAGAGCTTGATTTTATTTATCTATTTATTTATTTTTTGACTTTTTAAAGGTTTTTTTGGTTTAAAAATCAAAACTTTAATTCTAAAAACAATAACATGATTTAATTCATTTTTCAAATTACCTTGTATTAGTTAGCCAGCTGTTCATTTGGCACCTAAAACTTTTAATTTCTAACGTCTGCCCATTAGTAAAAAAAAAAAGGTAAATGGTTTCTCAATTTTAAATACAAATAGATTTGGCTCAATGTTTTTAATTGCACAATATAAAAAAGTTCCAAAGTTGTTAGGGATGATCAATTAGAAATTTGCTACTGCGGCAAAGAAAAATAAATAGTTCTTAAAGAAATCATAACAAAATCATGTTAAGTTTTTCTAATCTTAATATATTGATACTAAAAACAAATAGCTTGCTTTTTTTTTTGAGCCACACTAGTAATTGACTTTTTAAAACAAGAAACAAATTTAGGATATCTATAGCTAACCAATCTTTGAAATATGGAGCTAAACAAAACTTATAAATCTGTGCTAATTTTTTTTACAACCAATCTTCATATTCTTGGTTATCTGGAAATATTTTTGTAACAGGATTAGAAAAACCATCTGAGCTGATGTGAAATATATTTTGCAATAGATTTTAATTTTGGCAGTTTCTCAACTCATTGAATCTCCTTGAAAAATGAAAAGATGATTGATGAAGGTTGGATGAGTTGAAGTATTCAGTTATTTTTCTACGAGTGTAAAACGTAATAGTGCAGATTCTATGACTGCTAGAGAGTCTTTAGTAGTGGTATCTATATGCTATGGAAACAAAATTTTGTTTGAACTCATGTTCAACTTTAGCCTAACTTTATACATTTTAAATTGTTAACAGAAAATCCTATTAAGGGAATCTCATTAACTCAAACTCTATAATTTGGAAAAAAATTAACATAATACATTTACACATTAATGTTATTATTTATTTTTTTTTGTTTTTTATATAATTGACTAAAAGTATAAACAATTGGATACCGTAAGAGTATGTCTTTGCTCTGTATTATCAAGAAGAAGAATTCGACACTCAAATGTTCCTTTTCCACTACTAAACAGCTTCATTTTGCTTCAGCTGTTTTTGATATTTAGTTCAAACAGTATTAATACCATTTTCCTTAGTTCGCGACATCGGTATTTTACTTGTATAATCAAGGTTTGTTTTTAAATAACAACAATAACGCTCGGCACTGATTTTGCACGTGATCAGTTAGACCCAACATTTCTGCTTCAAATGAAGAAGTAATCTAGTAAAATATAAGTAAAATACTTTGAAAAAAAAAATTACTAACGAACAAATCATGAGATACTTCTGACTCTTTTTAAGCTGCAAAAAATATTTTATAGTAGTTAATTTTTAAATCACGAAGTGAATTAAAATATCTGAGGTGAAGTACTATAAAAGATGTCTTTAAAACTCCTTTGTTTTGTTTTTTTTACATTCGTTTTTTATTTTTTTAAATTTCTTAAGTATGTGTTTGATTCTCTTACAACTATTATGTTCTCACTGCAGATTTTAATAGATGAAGGTGGTAAAAACCGATCGTTGAAAACTTTTAGCAGAACAGCGACAAATAGTTTACAACTATTCTCATTAAAGTTCTTCAACTTAAAGAAAATTCCATGATTCCCATTCCAAGTAGACCCCCTGAAATTTGCTAGAAAATTTTATGTCAGTAGGAACTTCTAAGTAACTGACCACATTTTCTCGAATTACTTCGAGAAAATGTGGTCAGATAATGTCATTAATATCTTAAGATATTAATTAGGTAAAATATTATCTTAATGAGATAATATATTATTTTAAGATATTAATGAGGGGTTTACAGACACATGAAAATCAGGTTGCTATTATTAGTGGTGTTTCCATTACTTTGTCTAACCCCTGTATGAATACATTATACATTTATTGCTTGGTTGGTATTAGTGTTCGGCAAAATCAAATATACGTCAAACCTTTAAAGATTTGAATTTGAACTGTTCTTTGAGGGGATAGATTTGAATTTGATTTGACAAATATCTGGAGGATTTGGATTTGATTTTCAAATATTCACTTTGTTCTCAATTTTTGCGTTTGAAAAAAAAACGATGTCCCTACAAGATGGAACTCAACAGCTGATATGCTTAAACGAGCAATGGAATTAAAAGTTGGTTTCATTGCGTATTTTTGCGATTTTGACTCAACTGCAAACAATCCAGACTGTTGTCTATCAATTTCAGCAGATGTTTGGAACAGGTTTGAAACAATTGTTTTGTATCTTGAACCATTCAAGGAATTTACCCAGCTCATTAGTGGTGATTCATATTCCACATTGTCTTTGGTGGTTCCTCTCTTCAATATTCTTTTGGATCACATTACTGAATGGATGACCACAAAAACCAACCCTGAAGATAATCTACACCGCTCTACAGTTGCAGCGCTCGCAAAAATGTCAAAATATTATAATTTGACTAGTGACTGCTTTACTATCTGCACTGTCCTGGACCCAAGATTTGGTATTGAGTATTACAAAAATGATAAGGGCGCAAACAGCGAGTCGTATACAAAGATTATGGACACAGTCAATTGTGAATATCAAATCAATTATGCCCCAAGCAATGGTACAACTGCTACAAGCATTCAAAACGTTTCAAAATATACCCCGTTCAAATCGCGTGTTTCATCAAACCCATGTAATGAGTTTGAAAACTATTGTAATGATACAAGTAAGATAGATGGCGGCAATAATAGCAACATATTACTTTGGTAGAAATCTCGATCTGACAAATATCCAAACCTATCCAGAATGGCCAGAGATTACCTGGCCATTCCTGCTACATCTGTATCATCAGAAAGGCTCTTCTCATTAGGAAAAAATCTTATTACTGACAAAAGAAATCTTCTCTCTGCAGATACCATTCAAGCTTGCCAGTGCTTGAAGTCTTGGTTGGATTAAAAAGAATAAAAGAAGCTGTAATGTGTGAGAAGTAGTAACAAATGCTGCAATATGAATAAAATTTATAGATTCAGATAACTAAAATTAATAAATGAAATAAGTTAAATAACGTTCAAATATACATCAAATCTTGGAAAGATTTGAATTTGATCTAAATTCAAAATAGGAAGATTTGAATTTGGCCATTTCAAACATTTGACGCATATTTGATCAAACTATTTGAATTTGTGCCGAACACTAGTTGGTATGACCGACATTTTCTGATAATGTTCCTTTTAAATAATGGTTTTTATGCCTTTTTTTAATAGATACTAAAAATATAATTGTTGTAGTAACTAATAATAATGTAAACTATAACATTTGCAAAAATAAATCTTGTTTCTAAAAAAAATGAAATGTTAGGAAGCGTTAAAAGTATTCATACCTTTCAAAATTTCATTAATGGAATTTAGTTGTTTGTTTTATAGTTTAAAAATGTTTAACATGAAGTCCTTGGACATCGATAATTGCTTGCAAGCGACATGGAATACTGTCATTTAGGTTTTGTAAATAGTTTTAAGATATAACAGCTCCGATTTATTTCTCTTCTCTTTGAACTAAGTACCGATTTCATTATAAATGAAACAGCCCCAAAACATGTATATCACCACCTCCGTGTTTGATGGTTGCTTTTATAGTTTTTTTTTTGTATAAGTGTTTCCCTTTTCTTTTCCATATATTTGGTCTTTTTTCGAATTCTTTAGTTCGAATTTGCTTTCATCAAAGCATAAAACTGATTTTCAAAAATTTATTGGCTTTGAAAGTATCTTTTTTGCAAAGGCAAGACGTATTGTTTTAGTTTTTCTAGAAAAAGTTTTTTTGTCACACAGGACCCATAAAACCCTGCGAAGCCAAGTCTACGGTGTATTGTTCATTCAGAAACGTTCACGCTTAGTTTTTCTTTTATAGCTCTGGCAGAAACAAAAGGCTCTCGTTTTACTTCTCGTATTATAAGCTCATCTTCTCTACATGTTGTTTTTGGCGGACGGCCTGAAAGTGGTTTATTTTGCACACTTTCAAATTTTTTATACTTTTGTATAATTGATTGTTGCGCTGCCTTGCTTGCATTATATTTTTCAAAAATTTTTCTTTACCCTAAGCTACTTTCATGATCATGATCAATCATTTGCCAAAACTCAACACTAATTTCGTAGATCTTAGACATTTCGGAAAACTTTTGAAGTAGTTGTTAAAATATTTTAAATTTTACTTTTGTGGTGCAGACAAAAAAAATCGAAAAATGAACATACCTGACTAACTAAATCAATCAGTATAAATAATTATGTCGTACATGTATTACGACATTATATATATATATGTGTGTGTGTGTGTGTGTGTGTGTGTGTGTGTGTGTGTGTGTGTGTGTGTGTGTGTGTGTGTGTGTGTGTGTGTGTGTGTGTATATCACACATACGTGATTTAGCTAGAAATAATGCATATTTATTCGTATTAGTGACAGGTGTGCCGAAAGTTTTATTTATTTAATTCTTATTCGAAATATTGTTTATCATGTTAAACAATATTTCGAATAAAAATCAAATCAGTAAAACTTTCAGTAAAAAATATGCACTAAATTGCAAGAATAATCAGATTACTTTAGTTAATAACTTTAGAGGACCAAAAAGCTGCAACCTGGTATTTTGTAAATTAATTGTTCAAGGATCATGTCATTTAATTCCAAAAGATCTTGTCCCTATATGTCCGTAACTTAAAGTTATTATAATTTTAAGATTAATGCTACATCAATTTTTCGGTGTGCTACATGGAGACCAAGAAGTACTATGCTAGCTGGACAGTAATGCAATAGACAGGGATCTCTGCAACAGAGTTTGGTTTTTAAATTCCTTAAATGAAAGCTTCAACATGTTTCGCAAGGCTCAAAAAACATACATCGCAAGGCTCAGAAAATATAGGGGAGACTGGTTCTCCTAGGGACGTTTTTAGGTTAATGAGTGTAATTTTTCATCGGTGAATATAATTGAACTTTTGAAAACTGTATATGAAAATATGGTCCTTTGTGCACTTTTGATGAGAATCTCTGCTTTATAATCCAATTTTTTAGTACTTTTTTTTAGCCGCAAAATGAGGTCTGACTTTGTCCCTAGGTACAACATGGGGTTGTACCTAGGGACATAGGTGGTTGTACCTAGAGACGGCGGTTGTACCTAGGGACGCTGGGTAATCGAATACTCAGATTGGCTTCTATTGAGCTAATAATTATAAATACAAAAGAACCTGTAAAAAATCCTGAAAGGAAACTAAAACAATGATATAGATCGTTAAAAGAATTATTTATTTGTAGTGAATGTAACGATATTATTTAAAATAGTTAAAACTAATAAATAAAAAATAGTGAGATCAATTTTTCTAGAACAAACAAATATTTAAATTGTAAATAAACATATTTAAAATAGTTAACACCAATAGATGAAAAAAAGTGATATCAATTTTTCCAGTACAAAAAATGATTGAATTGAGAAGCAGCAATATATTTTGAATAATTAAAACTTATAGATAAAAATGTAACATCAACATATCCAGGACAAAAATACTTTAATTAAGAAACAACAGTGTTTAAAATAAAATAGTTAATAATTATAGGTCAAAAAGAGTGATACCAAATTTTCCAGAATAAAAAATACTTTAATTAAGAAGAATCTTCATTACAAGACTGGTTCATTGGGTTGTAATCTTTATCTGCAGCACTATCGTCGCTATAAGCATTTAAACATCTTTTACAAATAAATTCAAATGGCAGAATACCAGGCTCTGCACATTTTACACAAACTGCATTTCGGCAGACTATGCATTTATTCCATTTATCATCATTGTGTATTATATTGTGACAAACACGGCAAAATACTTGTTTCGAGGAACATGGAGATGATCCCACTAAACGAAATGTGTTTTTTGTTTTCGATTTATATTTTTTAGAAACTTAATTTTTCGGCAGTATTTCTCGTTTTTGTTTTTTCGATTTATCGTTACAAGTTGTTTTCTTTCTTTTCCTCTCCTCTGTTTCCTTTTTTTCTGGCGTGTCAGTAACAATACGTGCTTTACCCTTACGGGAAGGTTTATTGTTTGTCCTTGGACCAGCTTTAGGTAATGGCATTATATCGAAAGGAGACACAGATTTCAGATTTGTACAATCAGATTTTGGCGGTGTTGAAAGAAGTGAGCTCTGAGACGACGTAGGTGGGTTATTATCTTCTGATGTTAGTGGTCTATCAGTCATATTTGATGGCAAAAGTGAGCCCTGAGACGATGTAGGTGGGTTATTATCTTCTGATGTTTGTGGTCTATCAGTCACGCTTGATGGCAAAAAGTCTTCTTCCGAAAATATATCGGGATTCAGTGGATAGAGGCCACAAACTTTGAAACCATTTATTATATTGGATGGTGTAAACGCTTTTGTGTATGCCATTCCAGCTAGTTCTGCAATGTGATAAATAGTAATAGGCTTTCCTGCGTTTTCTGATGATATCATAAAATTGGTTACAGCATTATTGTAATGTGTTTTAAATGGACTAAAGACGGTTCTATCTAACGGTTGCATCTTATGAGTAGTATGCGGGTGAAATGTCACCAAATGAATGCCATTTTCTTTGGCTTTTCCAATAGCATCAATAGAAATGTGACTCGCGTGATTGTCCATTAATAAAACTACCTGGTTATCCTTACTTGGATGAGCATGCGCTATGAAATGATCCAAAAATTCACTAAATGTTTTTTCGTTCGACCAACCAGAGGGATTTGCTGCCCCAATTGATCCTGGAGGAGCTCTTCTCATCATTGTCATTTGTATATATTTGACTCGAGGAAAAATGAACATAGGTGGAATCGAATTTCCTATCGCGTTCACTGCGGCAATCATTGTTACATTGATGCCTCGCTCACCAGAAGTCATTGCTCCAACTTGTTTGACTCCTCTCTTCGCAAATACTTTTGGACTAGCCTGTACAGTTGAAACTCCCGTCTCATCTACATTATAAATCCTTGACGGATCGAAGTGGTGTCGTTGTAGAATGTCGGTGTATATATTGAAAAAATTCTTCACATTTTCTCGATCGAATGAAGTAGCCCGGCCTAAACTAGTTCCTTCAGGTTTCCTTAATGATATAATTTCCTTAAATTTGTTTTTGAATGTACGCAACCATTCACTGCCCGCTTCTTGATTTTTTTCCCACTGTTCAGGATATTTTTTATTATTTATTTTGGCAAATTGAAAAGCTAGTTCTTTCAGCTTCTTTGTTGTTAATCCGAAATGAAGTTGAGAAGCTTTTTGAACATACTCAAGCAGTAAACACTCTTCGCTATGAGTAAAAACTTTCCAATGTGCATAATTTGTTTCATACGAGTAATTTTCAGGTCCAGATTCCTTAAATTTTTTGACTTGGCGGCAAAGCATCGATCTCGATATTCCATATTTTTTTGCTGCGCCTCTGACTGTATTTTTATTTGCAACTATTTCCTTCACAGCCTTCTCCACAACTTCTTTATCTGGATCTTGCCGGATTTTTTGTTTCTTGCTGCGTGGCATGACAAACAAAATCTAGAATGAAAATAAAAAATACTAAAGATAACTTATAACTATAACTTTAATTATTTATTATTATTGGCATAAATTGAATTACAACTATTATTTCCTATTAATTACTGCACAACGAGTCACAATTATATTATTTATTACACCACGATTCATAAATGAATTATTTATTACATAAAAACACAAATAATTCCTGATGATACAGAAGTTCGGCACTTTGTTGTACCTAGGGACATGTCCCTAGGTACATGTCCCTAGGTACAATAGAGTGCCATATTGACAAAAAACGCCGACTAAAAATTTTAGGTTAGGATTTGAGAGATATTACTAACGCAATATTCAAGCAAACAAAATAATGTATTCGTATAAACTAAGAAAAATTTTGTTAAATACATTATAAGGGCGAAATTAAAAAAGAAAAATGTTAAAAAACTTACGTAAAAGGGTTGTAAAATCAATTTTTAATCACCACTTTGCAACGCTTCACACCAACACGATGACACTTCGGCTGTCAACTGACCTCAAGAGGTGGAGTGTTGTCACATACAAAAAATATTATGCTTATACAAAATTCTCAAAATATTTGAGTGTCCCTAGGTACATGTCGTCCCTAGGAGAACCAGTCTCCCCTACATCGCAAGGCTCAAACAACCAGGAAAGATTTTTTTTACATACTCAAATGTATAATGAAATGGATAAATTACTGCATAAATTAGATTACTTTATTGTAATGTTGTAGCTCTTATGACATTTTCTCCACTGAATTAAAAGTTTTAATTGATTTTTAAAAGACCATGGAGCTAAGGACTGAGAAAATCATTATTCAAGGAAAGTTGTGCAGAGCTATGAAAAACAGTGAAGCTCCTTTCACAAATCCAAATAGCAATTTATTGTTCTCAAAGACTACATATATTCTATGTTTTTGAACTTAAAGTTTTTTAAATGCAATTTGTTTTCAACTGACATTATTTGCCAAAAAAAAAAAGTGATAAAAAAAACTTGATTTTGGAATTTTTTCGGTTTTTTTCTTCTAATTTCTGACCAGAGTGAGATAAAGTTATTAAAAGCTAGAAAAACACGCAGACATTCTTTCAAGCATGTTACGGAAGTAACTTGCTTAATTGTGAGGTTTGAGCATAACTTAGCTACAATAGATAAGGATATATAAAAAATTGACCGGGAGTGTGTTAGTGAAGTTATTGCAAAGCACAATAGTTTTTTGTGATTATAAGAAAGGTTCAATAATAGAAAAAAAAAACAAAAAAAAAATGAAAATAAACAAAATAAAAAAAACAAAAAAATAAAACATTCCCACTACAATTCTGTTCAAATATTCATACAGTGGCTGGATTCCCTTAAAAGGCGCAAAAAACCGGACATCATAAAACTAACCATGAGTTGTTAACCCTAAAGATGCCCAACTTTTTAATAACTTGCCTAGTGACAACGATATGTTGGATGCTAAAAAAGATAGTGAGAGTTAAAGTGACGAGAGTAAACACAAGAAACTCTATTTGAAAAGACAATATAAATCTGCATTACAAAATTAAAATTTTTAAGTTTATTTACCGTATGCACTCGTAAATAACCCGCTTTTTTTTTTTTTTTTTTTCAAAAAAAAGTCTTCAAAAGAGGATTACACGAGGGACAATAATTAAAAATGAAATTTTACTCATTCATGCATAGGCAAACATGAAAATAGACCTATTTGCATAAAGGTAAAATTTGGAGTTAAAGCACTTACATTATGACACTAAAATTTAGCGATGAGTTATTCGTTATATTATTATTTATTTATTTTTTTTGACGAGGAGTTTGAAGAAACACCAATTGTTTGTTTTTTCTCAACCAGTTTTCGCTCTCAAGCACTAATCAAACTTCTTTTTAAATGATTTCGAGAATAAGAAAAAAGGAAAATGGTTTATTAATAGTCTCAGCGAAAAGAATAATTTTGTTCTGCAAAGTACAATAATTACCTCGCGACATTGACCATTTTATTTTTTATTATTATTTTTTTACCTTCTATTTCATAGCTGAATATGGCGAAATTGAAAGTTGATGTTGTTAATGCTGATGGCATTGATAATTTTTCAGAATATTTTCAAAGTCACATATACATGCGAAGGAAACCGACTGTAATTAAAGGACTTGATATAGGAGCTGCTGTAGAAAAATGGAGTGGACAGTATTTGTCAGAAAGTGTTAAAAACATCCCTGTTCAAATACACGTTTGCCCTGTGCCAGCACTTGATTTCTTAAACAAGAATTTTTTGTATAAGACAATTAATTTTGATGATTTCTTAGCTAGAGCAGAAAAAGAAGTCCAAACTAATTTTTTCATTTGTCCTGAGGAAAAATATTATCTTAGGTCTCTGGGAGAAGATGTAAGAAATGACCCTGCTGATATAGACAAACAATTCCCAAATCTCTCAAAAGATCTTGTCATTCCAAATCTATTTGATAAAGAGTGTTTTTTTTCAAGTATTTTTCGAATTAGTTCTTCTGGCATGAGACTATGGACTCATTACGATGTTATGGACAATATGCTTATACAGATAAAGGGAGAAAAAGAAGTTGTTTTCTTTTCACCAAAAGATGCTTTAAACTTATATTTGAATGGGGATAAATCAGAAATAATTGATATTGATAACACAGACTTTAAAAAGTTTCCAAAATTTAAAACTGTTGATCGGTACTGTTGCAAAATCTGTCCAGGTGATGTTTTGTTTATTCCAGCCCTTTGGTTCCATAATGTGACTGCCATTGACTTTTGTGTTTCAGTAAATGTTTTCTGGAAACATCTTAGCGATAAAATGTATAATAAAAAAGATGTTTACGGAAATAAAGATCTTGTACCTGCAGAAAAAGGAATGCAAAGTTTTGATAAAATTTTAAAACTCTTAGAAGAATTACCACATGATTATAAAGATTTTTATGCAAAGCGTTTAATAATTAGAATAGACAGGACAATACAAAAGTGGAGCTTAGAAGAAAGTGAAACGAATAATAGTTCTTCAAGGTGAAGATAATTTCAGATAAGATATCTTCATCTTAAATTAGTTATCTGATGAAAACCTTTTATGTGTTATATATATATATATATATATATATATATATATATATATATATATATATATATATATATATATATATATATATATATATATATATATATATATATATATATGCATAACACAGAGCTGGCTGTAATTCTTTTTGCTCGTCTAAATAATATTGGGTTAACAATTCCATCTAACCAACTCATACCAGCTGCAAGAAACAGAATGTTTTCATCTTTTTTAATCATTTTTTCAATTTTTTTATATACAAGAACAATACTTTTAAACTAAGTTTGTCAAATTATATAAAAATCTTCCATTTTACTTTAGACATATAGTAGATATTTTTTTTCGAAGAAGACAGTTTACAAAAAAGATAGTAGTTTTACATTTCAATTTCAGGATATTTATGAAAATACACAAAGGTTTAACCTTCAATCTGTTTTTATTATAGAAAAAAATAAGTTTAATTAAAAAGCTAAATGCTCTATCTATTTTCAATAAAACGTGAAAAAAGTTCAACGACTTAAATAAAAATGACAAAATTTAAAGAAAGCAGGTAAATTTTAAATTAGAAAATGTACATTGCAATTTGCTTAACCGGAATGAAAAATCTTATAAAAAGAGGAATACAATGCCGCCTTGCTAAAGTTGTACATATCGAGGAGTTTTAGTTGCAAAGGAAACTTCCGATGAATAAGTAGCTGAATATTATACGCTCTATGATAAGGGAAAAGTTTAAATTATTGTTATTAAGGAGTAAGCTTCAAATTTAAGGACAGCTTTCTAATTAGTTCGTTGCAATAACCTTGACTGTTTGTTGTGGGTCGTGTGCTTTTACGGTTTAAAGATAGATAATAATGTAAGAGCATTCAAAATGTACGGCTCCTTTGGTGGAGCCGCATCTGGAATCTTACGTATTATATTATATCATGGACATATAAAAGATGGACTTGCAACGTTATTGTTTTTTTTTGCGAACGTGCTAGTTGCGCATAGTTACAAATCTCTTGTTTTAAACAATAGAAACTAAATTATGTTAAAATCTGTCGGATTAGTCGAAACTTTTTGGTCTCGTCTAACCATTAACATCAACTTCCTTTTGGTTATTAAAGATAACAGCAATAAAACCAAGTTTTGAGCTTAATACTATATATTTTAAGAAGTAATGCTGATGATGATATAAAAATTGAGATCATTTACTTAACTCCTTTAGTACATTTATAACTAGATATATAAAAAATAATACAAAATATCAACTAGTTTTGTAGCTAAAACCCAGTGGGTATGCATCGTCCGCACGACGTCCGTAAGACGTCCATAAGTACGTAAGACGTCCGTAAAACGTCGTGCGGACGATACATGCCCACTGGGCAAGATCACAATTGTTTCATGTCCAGGGAACTACTCCATCTACTATATTGCTGTAGACTTCCAGTTTATGAATATTATTGAATTTTCAATTTTTATGTTTAACAACAGAAATATATACAGTTAAGGATAAATAACTTAAACATAAAATGGTTATAAATACAATAAAGAAAGTAATTTGTCACAGTTTTAAAAAATTTAGCAAAGCCAATTTATGGCAAACCGCAAGAATAACTAAGTATTTAATACTAAGATAACACAATGCATAGGAGCATGCTCTAAGACCTTGCAACCAGAGGTAAAACAATCGAGATACGGTTTTCGAAATCGTATATTTTTTGTTCGACTTTGAAAGCCGTCAGTTAGGCGAAGTTTCTTAAATTAAACGGAGTTGAAACCCGTTAAACATCGAAAAAAAGTTCATTAAACGGTTACGAAAGCCGTAAAAAGTTGTCGCTTTAATTTTAAATCGATTTTGAAAACCTTTAAAAGTCGTTAAAACTTAATTAAAACGATGTTGAAAGCCGTAACAAGCCGTAACTTTAAATTAAATTGACTTTGAAAACCTTTAAAAGTTGTTAAAACTTAATTAAAACGATGTTGAGAGCCGCAAAATGTTGTAAATCAAAATTTTACGGTTATGAAAATCGTACAAATTTGTTTACATTATATTTAACGAATTTGAAAACCTTATAACTTTGTTTATGTTATTTAACAAGATTTAAACATTGTAAAACACTAAACAAATATGCCAAAGACCCATCGCTCGCTGGTTTGGCAGTACTTCCTGAAGGAATACAGAGGAGATAAGGCCTATGGTGTGTGCAATATCTGCAAGAAGGACCTAAAAATGAATACTGGGTCAACATCGACCCTGAGTTGTCACCTGCGATCCAACCATAAGGATGAGTACATCGAAATGTGTCAGAATCAAAAGATACAGAATGAGGCAGAAGCTGCCAAGGAGGACAAAGTTGAAGAGGCAGAAGATGAATTGGAAATAGTTGGCACTGGTAAGTTAGTTACATAATGGATCTTACAATGCGATGTAGCGAAGTTATACAACTTTTTTTTTATGTAAACAACGAAATCCGGGGTTAATTCAATGTTAACAAATGTATACAATTTTTTTTAGGTCACAGGAAAAGAAAAAGGGTTCTAAAAGCCAGAAAGAATCTGTGCTATCCAACACAGAGCACCACTCAACTTCGTGGTGACATGGAGCTCATGATTTACCTTGCAACTGACAATCAGCCTTTCTCCATATGTGACTCTATCCCGTTCCAAAGACTGCTTGCCCACTTTGACTCAAGGTTTAAGGTTAAAAGTGGTGCCTGCATGGCTCGCTTCAAGTTACCTCTCCTCTATAGGAATCTGCAGAGGGCCATGAAGAGCATGTTTGACAAGGAGCTTCCTCATTGCGACCGAGTTGCAATCAGCACTGACATCTGGGCCTCACGCAACAGCGACCCATTCATGGCGGTGACTCTTCATTACATCACCAAAGAGTTTGTTCTACGAAAGGTAACTGTTGGAGTTGTTCCGTTCCCAGGTAAGCACACTGGTCAGAACATTGCTACTCAATTGGACAACTTCGTTAAACGTTTTGAGTCACTCAAAATGGTCAAGAAGCGGGTTGTTGTGTGTGCTTCAAATATAAAAGCTGCACTGAGGAAGTCAGAGACTATTGCTGATCTTGAAAGTGGTTCAATCACGTGCATTGACCACAAGCTTAACATGGCGCTGGAAAGGACTGTCAACAAACAGCCTGATATCAAGGCTGCTATCGATGCATGCAGGACAATCTCCGCCCGAGTCCATCACTCTCCTCTTGCTGAAGGGGTGTTGAAAAAGAAGTGCCTCGAGATGAATGGTAATATTTTTAACTTTTTAAGTAGATACGAATACGAAGTTTTACAACTTAATGTCAAATTTTTACAAATATTTTTTAATTTCAAACAAAGTTTTCTAAGAGTTTACGATTTCATGCGAAGTTTTTTGCGAAATTTTATTTTAGTTTTTGTTTCAGTACCCTACAGAAAGATCGCTGCTCCTTGCGCAACCAGATGGAACTCTGTCCAGATGATGCTCCTAGACATCAACCATCTTCAAAGTGTGCTGTGTGCTCTCCGGGCCGACAAGAAGGAATGGACCACACCCATTCCTAAGGATGAACAATTTGAGCTGGTTGCAACCATTCTGCCACTCCTGACCACAAACCGAGTCATCTCTGAGTCAATGTCGAGTGATAAGAAAATTGATAGAGCACTGACAGCCATTGTTCATCTTGTGGATAGGTGTGCTTCTCTGAGGGTCAAAGAAATAAGAAAGAACAGTGTCACTGGAGTAGGTCCTTTCATGGTTGAGCTCATTGTAGAACTTGAGAAACAATTCCCAAGAGGAGGATGTGACATCATGCCTTATGCTGTAGGTTGCCTGTTGCACCCCTTTTTGAAAGGCCAACAACTGCACGCTTATGGTGTCAGGGATGAGATTTTTGACAAGTTGAAAACCAGTCATCCTACAACAGCAGACTGGATGTCAAACCAGCAAGGTACAATCAATGTCTCAGATGAGATCACCGATGAGTTTCTTAAAGATGATGGTGAGACTGAATTCTGGAAGGCAGCAGCAAAGTTAACAGCTATTAAGTGTAATATAAAATAAATTTCTTTAAAGCTAGTTAAATATACATCTACTAATCTTAATGCAATCGAACAAACAAAGTCATAAAAATTTTAATTTGAGGATACGATGCCATACGGGAGAGAGGGGGGCGGTTCAAAGTTAAACGAACTTTTTAAAAATTATTTGAATTTAAACAATTTTAGATTAAAGAAAGCAAAGTTATATGAAGTTTACTAAACGTTTAACTTCCTTCCTTTCTTTTAGACTGTGTCCAGCCAATTCAGGCAGACAAATGCTACAGCTGAGGGTCCTCCGATTTCCGTTGAGTGGGCAAAATTCAGAGAAACAACTGTGATAGATTCGAAGGTTAATGTCCTTGACTGGTGGAGGACACATCGCAAAGAGATGCCCATCTTGGCAGGACTTGCGCGGGAGTATTATTGCCTGCCAGCCTCAAGTGCCTCAAGTGAGCGGGCCTTTAGTGAAGCTGGACAGGTGGTCCACGAAAAGAGATGCAGGTTGTCTCCAAAAACCACTGAGAAGTTGGTCTTCATCAACGAGAACTTCGATCTCTTAAACTCCTTTGTACCAATTTGGGAATACCACTCCATGGAAGAGCAAATGGCAGCAAGATCTGCTCCAGACAGAAATCAAAATGATGATGATGATGATGATGATGATGATGATGATGATGATGATGATGATGATGATGATGATGATGATGATGATGATGATGATGATGATAAAAAAATGTAAACTCCAGTATTGTTGAACTGGAAAGGTGAGACAGACATCATTTAGGCTCCCAAGGCCAGGAACTTGCACAAAAAAATGAGATTGAAAGACTGGAAGCGGACAACTAAATATTCTTTACTAGGGAAGCATGCTAGGATTATTTTAGATTAGGTAATCGATAATATGCAAATAATTTTTTCACATGTTTAAGAAATTGGATTTATAAAATCTAGAATGATTATTAAATGAAAGGGTTTTAGCATATCTTTTGTATATTCTGTATTTCTGTAATGTTACTGTAGTGTATACTTCAAATTTTTATTATTAAGTAATAGAAGGGCAGAGATTGCTAGCATATACCAAACCAGTTATCACTTCACTTTACTTTATACCGATGTCTTTGAACCTGAACATAGTTAGCTTCTCATCGATTGTGATTTTTTCCAAATCTAAGGGATAGAGTAGGAGTCTAGGAGAATAGAAGGGAAGAGTATAACAGTAATAGTACAGCCACATACAAGTTCAGCTTAAAATATGGCTTATCAGTTCACTTCACTTTAAAATTTTTGCTAATAGAGCTTGAAGTTGAAGTCATTAAACTTGAACTTGAAGTCATTGAGCTTAAAACCTGAACGAAGTCACGCGACGTTCATTTGTTTACTTTTTGTATGCACTCGTTTCGTTTACTTAAACGATTTCGAAGACAGTTAAATTTTTGGAAGTGAATTTGAAAGCCGTTAGAAATTTTAAACAGTTTTAAAACACGCCATTTTCGAATTTACCCAACTTTTTACGATTTTGAAAACCGCGAAACTATACTTTATTTGAACTAATACGATTTTGAAAACCGTCAAATTAAGTTTTATACAACTTTTTACGGTTTTGAAAACCGCGAAAATATATTTTATTCGAAGTTAATACGATTTTGAAAACCGTTTAAATAAATTTCATACAACTTTTAACGATTTCGAAACACGTTCACACACGACTTTTTGCGACGTCGAAGCTTCGACTTCGAAACACATCGACCTCGATTGTTTTATCTCCTACTTGCAACACGTCCCCAGAAAATTTTTTTTTTTTGGTTATCATTAGAAAACATTTTCTCATTCAAAAAATGTAAACGACAACTTTTTTTTTTAGTGGAGGCCTGAAGAGAAATTACATACTTTAGGGGAGTGCCCAGGAATTTTGTTGTTCAAGATAGGTAACTAAGAGGCATGGGGCATACTCAAATTTTTAGTATGTTGATTTCAGAAATATTTCTGATAGATTTATCAACTTTTTTTAAAAAATTGATAAATCTATCACAAATATTTCTGAAAATCTAAATATAGGGGCATTGGCATGATTTTGTGATATTTGAAACTATCCCCCGAATCCCCCCTTGGGTATGACTCCTAAAACCCCTTTTCAATTTTTTGCTTTTTTATATTAAACTAGATCAAAATTCATTGACAGATTTCAAATTACATCAAAAAACAAATTTTCGTTTAAAAGTAAAGACCATTTAAAGCTATTTCAGGGGGTAATTTTAAGCTTTGCATGGTTATAAATTTTACACGAAAAGAGATTTTTTGATGAAATTTGAAATCTGTCGATGAATTTTGATCTAGTTTATGATGAAACAAAAAAAATGTTTTTACGATTAAAGGAGACGTAGTTCTAGGAAGGGGCCGGTTAGGGGTTGGGGAGGGGTTGGTTTCGCTCCAATTACTCTAATTTTATGCAAGTCATCCTCATTCGACACCACTATCAACATACTAAAATATGTAATTTCTCCCCAGGCCTCCACTAAAAAAAAAAGTTGTCGTTTACATTTTTTGAATGAGGAAATGTTTTCTAATGATAATCAAAAAAAAAGAGAAAATTTTCTGGGGACGTGTTGCAAGGTCTTAGAGCGTGCTCCTATGCACCGTGATAATATGATTTACCAGCTGTATATAAACTAATTTTTATTTGACAAAAATAAATGGGCTACTATGTGTTTTTTACGACAAATGAAATAGTTTATAAAATATGAAAATCGAACACATGAAATCTCTGGAAATGTTTTAAAAGGATTTGCTTTATCAAATGAATTATAAAAAAGCTCTTTAGAAAATACACCTATTAAAAAAATAATGCATAGTGGACTATATATTATGAAGCTTATAGAGTAGTCGAGGCAAAAAATGGCGACATACCGGAAAAAATACTAAAAAAATACACAAAATTAAGGCTGGTGAATGAAGGACCAAGAAATTGAATGAAACCAGATCTTGACAAAAAAATTTATTGAAGCTTTTTTATATTTCGCTATACTTTTTAAGTCATTTTAAAATTATCCTTGCAGCTCTATTTTATAATTGACGAAACTTTGTTTACACGAAAAAAGTTCCCAAATTTACAAATCGCGAGGTTAAAGGAAATTAGTTGTCGGCACGAACAGATTTTAATCATTTTTCCAAGATAAACATTTCGCGAGGTTAGAATTATTTTGTTCTCTCCCATTTTAAAAGTTAGGAGAAAATGAATTGTTAATTTTAGTTAGTAATAATAACTTCTAAAATATGCATAATTTTATGAATTTTTTTCCAAATAATTTGCTTAAACATAAATTATTTAAATCATAAGTTATTGTTTTTTTAAAAATCACAGCTAAAACTTTAAACAATTTTTACTTTTAGAAAAAGCAAAAACTTTCTCCCAACATTTAAACTTGGAGATAGAACAACTTGGTGTAATTAGTTAAGTAATTTGTCAACGCGTGAAGTAGCCACTTTATCCTGAACAGTCTTATTAAACAAATGCAATAAAAGTTTAAACTAATACCACGTGATCAGAGTTTCTGTTTTAAAGCTGCGGGCAGCCATTTTAATAGATTTTTTTGTTGATGGGTGAAAATTTGGAGTTTGTCGGAAACTCGCATGGCTCGCTGATTTCTGCGGCCTCTTTGATGTAAAACAATGAGTTGCACGTCCATCTCTTATACGTCCATGATTATATTTACAAATGGTGGAGCCTGGAACTGGATTCGTTAACAATATAAGTGGGAAACTGGGTTGATGCAAATTTCTAATTTTTTTATATTTATACAGAAATTTTCTAGCAGATTTAATTTCATTATTCAAGGTTAAATACCCTAAGATATTAAGCAGTAAACCAACCTGCCCTAAGATATTAAGCAGTACCCTAAGATATTAAGCAGTAAACCAACCTTCTACCCTAAGATATTAAGCAGTAAACCAACCTGCTCAAAATAAAACACACTTTATAGATTCTTAATACAATCTGTCAGGGCTAGGCTTGAATAAGCTTTAGGCTGCCAATAGTTGTAATGAAATTATGTTCAATTCTTTACTTGCGTCATATAACCAGATCACTCCCTAGAGACAGATAGACAATGAGATTATCACTGTATTTCTGAGAATATTAAGTCTTGGATTATATAATTAGAGCTTTAGAAAAATATTTTTCAACTTAGTGTTTAAACCCGCAAGGTGGCGCCACTCCTAATACTTCAGTAATGTAGTCTTTAGTAAAAAAATATAACAAAATTTTGAAAAATCTTCAATTTTGATTAGTTTAGGATGTTGTTGCAAGGTATAGAATCATATTTGAAGCCATTATAGTCCAAAGTTATTCAGAGGGGGTGAGGATACTTAATTATAACGATTTGAAGGATCATTGTTAAAAAAAGATTTTTTAACCACTTTTAGCCACTTTATCCTGAACAGTCTTATTAAACAAATGCAATAAAAGTTTAAACTAATACCACGTGATCAGAGTTTCTGTTTTAAAGCTGCGGGCAGCCATTTTAATAGATTTTTTTGTTGATGGGTGAAAATTTGGAGTTTGTCGGAAACTCGCATGGCTCGCTGATTTCTGCGGCCTCTTTGATGTAAAACAATGAGTTGCACGTCCATCTCTTATACGTCCATGATTATATTTACAAATAGTGGAGCCTGGAACTGGATTCGTTAACAATATAAGTGGGAAACTGGGTTGATGCAAATTTCTAATTTTTTTATATTTATACAGAAATTTTCTAGCAGATTTAATTTCATTATTCAAGGTTAAATACCCTAAGATATTAAGCAGTAAACCAACCTGCCCTAAGATATTAAGCAGTACCCTAAGATATTAAGCAGTAAACCAACCTTCTACCCTAAGATATTAAGCAGTAAACCAACCTGCTCAAAATAAAACACACTTTATAGATTCTTAATACAATCTGTCAGGGCTAGGCTTGAATAAGCTTTAGGCTGCCAATAGTTGTAATGAAATTATGTTCAATTCTTTACTTGCGTCATATAACCAGATCACTCCCTAGAGACAGATAGACAATGAGATTATCACTGTATTTCTGAGAATATTAAGTCTTGGATTATATAATTAGAGCTTTAGAAAAATATTTTTCAACTTAGTGTTTAAACCCGCAAGGTGGCGCCACTCCTAATACTTCAGTAATGTAGTCTTTAGTAAAAAAATATAACAAAATTTTGAAAAATCTTCAATTTTGATTAGTTTAGGATGTTGTTGCTAGGTATAGAATCATATTTGAAGCCATTATAGTCCAAGGTTATTCAGAGGGGGTGAGGATACTTAATTATAACGATTTGAAGGATCATTGTTAAAAATCTTTTTTTAACTTGTAATTAATGTGCATTATTAAGTTAAAAAAAATTATTTCATTTCATTATAAATTTGATGTACTTTGCTTACCTATATAGAGTTTAAAGCAAAATTAAAGGGCCACGCATTCAACAAAAACAAAGAGAAAAGCAACAGTAAAATCATATGCTTTTTCATTTGTACAGTGTGTTTACTAAGTAACGCAAAAAATAAATAGACATTATCTCAAACGTTTTGTTAAAACATACAGTATTGGACAAAACATTTGCAACCAAATAATGCTAATTTAGTTTCTTTATATAAAAGTGCTGCATTTTTTCAATTTAGAGAAATAACTATGTAACTGTTTAGAGACAAAGTTCTTCAAGTTTTGTTCATCACAAAGTTCATTATTTGTACACGAAAAAATGTTGACCAAGCTGTATTTCGCTATCAATATTTTGTGGCGAATCCTTTGTTGTCGATCACAGCCTTGCATCTTCGAGGCATAGATTTAGATACAATTTGTGGAATCGCTGCCCAGGCCTTTTGGATTTGTTCAAACAGTTGATCCTTATTACGAACACCTTCACGATTAATTCTGCAGTTGACGATCTCCCACAGATTCTCGATATGGTTGAGATCCGGAGATTGAGGCGGCCAATCCATCACCGATAGGTGGTTGTCTTGAAACCACTGCTTGACTACTTTTGCAGTGTGTTTTGGATCGTTGTCTTGCTGAAAAACCCATTTTATTGGCATATTACATTAAGCATGAGGTAACATAACATCTTTCAGGATATTTTTATACATAAAACGGTCCATTATTCCATCGTTTCAATGTATTGGACCTAGACCGTTAGCAGAAAAACACCCCCAGACCATTACATTGCCTCCACCATGCTTCACGGTCTTATGGCAGTAACGTAATCGAGGCGTTTTCCGGCCGGTCGACGTACACGGCAAATGCCATCGCTCCCAATGATGTTGAACTTCGATTCATCACTGAACAGGACAGTTCGCCATTTCTGAACATTCCAGTCAATATGAGATGTAGCAGACAGGAGTCTTTTCTTCTGGTTTTTTAGTGAAATCAGCGGTTTCTTTGCAGGGCGTCGAGAAAACAATCCGGCTTCAACAGCACGTCGTCTGATTGTTCGCTCCGATACAGGCAGCTCTAATTGCTTTTGTATCTCGACTGATGATATCCAGGGATCCTTCTTGACGGATCTGACGATCATAAAATCCTCTTTAGAAGTGGTGAAATGCGGTCTTCCACCTTTGTTATCTGCTGCCAACTTTCCCGTAAAACGATATTTGGAAAATAGTCTTGATACGGTCCATTTTTTCACGCGATATTTATCACAAATACTTTTTTGTGACATTCCACTTACGTAATCGCCAATAATTTTCTTTCTTAGTTCCAATCCAAGACTGTCGGGAGCCATTTTTGCACTTGAAGTCATAAAAATAATAAAAATAAATAATCACGCTTCTCAAGGCTTACCGTGTTACATTTACCTTGTGATGATACAATAATGTTCTGTGGAACACAACGTCTTGGTTGGATGTGGACTGTATTGATGTAATGAAACACTTGTTGTATTTCACTTCTTGTATTGATGTTCTTCGATAAAACGCTTTGATAAAACTCACTTCGATAAACTGTCTTGATAATACTGACTGATTGACTTCCATATACTGACTGAATTACATGTCGATTTACATATCTCTTATATAGTAAAATGAACCTGTGTGAACCTGTTCTGGAAGATTCTAGATGCTTCTTTTCAATGCTTCTGGAAGCTTCTGGATACTTCCTTTAATTATTAAAAAACTTCCGTTACGTTGACACGGACCAGACTTAAGAAAATGAAACAAACCAAAAAAGTTGCACTTGTTTTGTCCGCTGCAAAATGGCACTTGTCAACGAAATTCTGCATTTGTGCTGTCACCTGTCAGCTGATTGCTCATGTCATGGCATGCTATGACTCCAGACTCCTGAACTGTTTGCTGTGGTAGTATAGTTTGTTTCGCTTTTAAGACATGTAAAATTAGGAACACTTTTTAGCATTGTTCGATGTTGGTTGCAAATGTTTTGTCCAATACTGTATATACAACAAAATTTCAGAATTATTAGCACTCTTGGAGGTATATACTTTATATGTTCAATAACACCTCCATCAACTTGCATTACAAATTCACATCGATAAAGAACGTCGGTCACAGAAGCCAATAATTCATACTGAGATACTTCAGATATGACCTCTAAAATTATTTTCTTAAGTTCATTAATATTTTGGACACTGGCTCTTTGATAAATTCTTGATTTAATTACACCCTAGAAATAAAAATCTAAGGGATTAAAAATCTGGTGATCTGGCAGGCCAATTAAAATCAAATCCACGATCAATGACACGTCCATGGAAGTGCTCCTCTAGCACTTCTCCAGTAGACAAGGAATAATGAAGAGGTGTACCATGGTGCTGAAAGACAGTTAAGGATAGTTAACCTTTTTTACGCATTTGTGGAAGAACGTAAGTCTCTGACATGTCTGTATAAATTTCTCCTGTTATAGTATCCTCAAAAAAAAATGTTTGCCAAAAAAATGAGGTCGTAAAGCCATCTAAACACAAACTTTTTCTGCATGAAACATCTTTGGTAATGATTTAGAAGGTTTTTTATCATCCCAAATGACACATTTGTGTCTGTGAAAATGGCCGTCAATGTAAAAATATGCCTCATCACTCCAAATGATGTTCATTAAGAGATGCTGATTTTCAAAAACTTTTTTGAGAAATTGACACGTGCAATTTTGTCAGCTTCTGTTATAGCATGTGTTAAACGCAATTTGTCAAAATATTGATGCAAATGATGTCACAGCAAAGTGAAAACACTTGATTTACATATTCTAGTTACTCTTGAAATATCAGATGTTGTTGCAACACCACAAGGGCCATCGGAGTTCTTTTAGAGATGGACATCCCGATTTCGGAGGATCTCTAACAGACCAAGTTGTTTCAAATTTGTCAACTAATCTAGTGATTGAGGATACTCAGAATGGATTCTTATTTAATCCATACTTTTTTTTAAATTGCCTGAGAGCTGCAATTGCTTCTTTTTTGTTTTCATAAAACAATTATATTATCTCAATGCGTGTTGCTAAATCCATGTTAGTTTTAAATACGTAGAGGCAAATAATACTTTTTCTAAAAATTAAATAAACCTCGATACATGCTCTATATATATTTATTTATAAAAAAAATGTGACAAAATCCCATTGGGTGAAAATATAGTTTTATGGTTTTTTACGTTACTTAATAAACGCACTGTAAGTGTGACCCTACCTTTTTTGTGCATTCTGTAGATTATTCATAATTTTAAACTTGGTTTTATTACTTTCAACTGAAAAGCCAATATTTCTTGGTTATGCTAATATTTATTGATTAAATTTTTCTATTTATTTACTAGTTTTACATCATATATAAAGGTCTGTAAAAGGATATATTCTGTACAGTTTAGAAAATACATCATCATCATTGTAAGTAACTAAACTTGATTCTCAATTTTTCAACGACTAAAAATTAGGTGCTTTTTAAAGTGGCAGCGACAAACCATGATTACTTTCCATAACTTTAAGTTTATTTTACAACTCTCATGAGAAATACATGATTATTATGTTTGAGAACGGATCTTATTGAATAAAAGGAACAAAATTTCCAAATGCAGATGCAAGTTTCTTCTTTCGAAATTTGTTACTGACGACTAGGAATAAACTCTTACTTTTTTCTCTTTCTTTCATTCTTTCTCTCTCTCTCTCTCTCTTTCTTTCTTTCTTTCTTTCTTTCTTTCTCTCTTTCTCTCTTTCTTTCTTTCTTTCTTTCTTTCTTTCTCTCTATCTTTCTTTCTTTCTTTCTTTCTCTCTATCTTTCTTTCTTTCTTTCTTTCTTTCTCTCTTTCTTTCTTTTATGACGTCAGAACACACGACTCAGTGATTTTATAATTTTGTAACGGTTTTTATATATTTCATTTGTGTTTCATGGCTGATGGATGATACATAGTTTTTGTTTCTTTGTTTTATATATATATATATATATATATATATATATATATATATATATATATATATATATATATATATATATATATATATATATATATATATATATATATATATAGTTTATTCTACACTGTTTGTCAAGAATTTAAAGGTTAACAAGAATACATAGGTAGTTCAATGTTTTTTTTATCAAGATTGTGGGATCTCCTTCTCTTTACAAATGGAACAAAATACAGATAGAAAACTCTGAGTGAAAAATCATTGGTGACCTCGGTAAAATGGCGGTAATTATGATAGTAATTATTCTATTTTTTTCAACAACCGCAGCATCCTTGTTGTGCCAGTTTCTTGTCTATTTGCCAAAAATTAAGGCCAAACATCGCAATCGTCAGATTGAAACAATGCAATAATATCAAACGCAAATTAAAATCATAAAAGAAATAATCCAAGCTTTTTCACGTGTAAGCCATGCTCATCATTGCAAAGATATTACAATAATCTACCGTTACTGATGTTAATTTATAGCAACTAAAGTTCACTTTGTTAAGTTATCTGATGCATGATCAGTAAAAATGATCCGTAAAAATGGTTAGTGAAATAATCTTTAAAAATGATTAGTAAACTGTTTCAATTTAAGTTTTTTGACAAATTTCAAACCAAAATTTCGGAAGCTAATTAACCGAACCTCTGTAAAACTATATAAAATCATGCAAATAGGAAATAAAATATGTTAGGAAAACGTAAAGCATTTCAAAAGCATACAGCAATGTTCAGAAAATCTTGACTTTCTGATGTCAGTAAAAAGTAACAAATACATACCGCCAAAATTAAAAGATAACAAAAGATTGTTAAAGATATGAAATAAATTGCAACTCTGACAGCGGAAGCACAGTTTGTGTATCAAATTATACAACATTCAATGATAAGAAATCACATTCTCAAGGTATATTATGAAAACAGAGCGTACCCATGTTTTTTTTTTTAAAAAAAAAAACTCTGAAATAATAAGAATATTATTTTGTTTAGAAAATGACGTTTATATTAGACCCAGATCTTTTAAAAGGCTTCGAAACTAAATATCAAATGAAAAGAAGTACTAAACTAATATCGCAAAAGCTCGACGTGTCCCTATTGGTACGGTTTGAAAATTAAATAATTTTCTAATTACAGGTTGCCTTCCTGCTTCCAAAAAGTTTTCAAAATTTACATCGTTCTTCTCAATCTACTGTTATAGATAATTTGTTACAAAAGAATAAATTCTCGGATCAAATTTAATTACGATATTAAACACCTATAAAAGATCTTACGACCGAGGATGAGGTCAATGCACAAATAAGTGTGAAGCCTGACGGTCTTCTATCAATTGTGAACTTAAATAAAGTCATTGTAAAATAAAATTTATGGACCTAATAATTAACTCAGTAAACTGACATTAATAAAAGCATTTTAACGATGGAATTCGATCAATGTAGAACATTTCATAAATTTTTCGTGAAGAATGGCAAACTTATTTTCCAGTTTAACTCTATTTCTTGTGTAACTGTTACCTTGTAACATCAACAATAGAAAACAAACAGAAAAGACGCATTGATTAATGAAATAATGGAAGATTAATGCAAGAAAAATAGATTAATATGCAAAATCCTATTAAACGAAAAGTTGTTCAAAATGCATTGCTTGTGTTTTTGATCCACTACGCATTTGTAAACATTATCCTAATCACTCTAATGAGGCGTTTCTTTATAAATAACTTTCAATCCCGCCTTCAAATGCGACAAAAGCTCTAAAAATAAAAACAAAAGGTTAACAAATATATATATATATATATATATATATATATATATATATATATATATATATAATAATTTTTCATTTGAATAACCGCTTTTATTTATTTATTTTTTTCATATTTGTAAATATAAACGCTAAAGCCAAATTTGAAGATATGTATTTAGCCGTGATTTACAAACCTTTGACATTTTGTTTTTCTCTGTCAAATAAATCACTATAGCAACTTTCAAATGTACAAGAAAAATCTGTTTCTTCTTCATTTTGTAATGATTCCACGTGCATATTCATTCCACGTATGTTAAAACTTATGTGTGTAAAAGAACTTTCGAGCAACATTTCTCCTAAAAACAACCCAAAGAATGCATTTTGTTGAGCGTAGCAAAACTTGTTTGCCAGTGCTATAAGTTGTAGAAAGCGGGTGGTTTTTAATGTTTGCTACATAAAGTATCAACAAGAGTTCTAATATTTAGTAGCTATAAATTCTTTAATGCAGTATACACATTCCGAACAAATAGCTTGAGGTTTTATTGTTGTCCGACCTGTTAAACGCATATCGTAACTGTCGTAGTTAATAGGTGTTCTCAATAGATTTTGTATTAGCAACATTTTAATTATTTTTCTGCTATTTTTCCATTACCTCAGCAACTAAATTTTTTTCTTTTTCTGTTGACAACCAAATAAGATTAAATGAGAGCATAGCGCGTAGGCTAAAAAGAAAAACTGACGTCAGGCTTAAGCAATTTTTTCTTTATGACGTTACAAATAAATTTTAATTCATTTGTAACTCATATCGGTAAAAAAAAATAAATAAATGTAATAAAGATCCGCTATGGAATTTATGGCGACAGAAAATTGTCGTGCATGTAAGAATGCTGGCGGAAAACGTATCAAACCAGTCGACGAAAATGACGCTTGTTTTTCTGTTGATTTCTCAGAGATTTTTTAAGAACTTTCATTTTGTGCAGAAAAGGTTTAGACATGGATAAATTAAAGGAATGGATTGGTTATTTCAACGACCACTGGACTTGAAAGATTTTTTAAAAGGCACAACAGAGCATTTGAAAAAATATATTGTTAACGTGGTCGCAGCAGGCATACATTTGTAACTTCGTTTATCTTGATGATAGAAATTTTTTATCGCAAACAATACAATTATGTAACGAAAGTATAATTTTTTTTTTCTTTTTAATCTATTTGCAACATAAAAGAATAGACTATAATAAACAGGAAGCTGTAAAAATGATTTTAAAATCTTTAAAAAAAAAACACGTCAATTTGCTTTCAAGGACGGTATTTTTTAACATTTTTATCAATCTTTTTTATTTTGACATAGAAGTCGTTGTAGTTTTGCATAAATATAGTATTTCTAAGGTTGTTTCAAAATAAGATACATTAAGTCATACAAAAGAACGTGAATGCGTTGGTCTTCTGTAATGAACTGATGGGGAGCAATATAAAAAAACGGATTTTGTCCGAATTTAGCAATTTTAAAAACAATTGAACTTGGTATTTAGTGCTTTGGAAATAATGAGAAGATTATAATATAATTTGAAATATGTAGTTATAAATATATACATGTCAGTTGTCAAACAAACAAACAAACAAAAATGAAAGTTGCAGCAACAACAATAATTAATTTAACATCAACAACACCAAAAAAATAGGCAAATATTTATTTGTTTTTTTGTTTAAAATTTTGTTTAACGGTTTTCATTTTTGTTTCAACATTATATTTTCTGTAAATTTTTAAATTTAATTTAGAAAATGATAAATGTAGAAAAAGTCAAGCCGATAACTTTAATAGTGGTAAAAAAATCGTTTGAGAAAGCGATACTTCTACTATTCATCCTCATTTTGTTGTACATTTGTTTGATTGAAATTGCTGTAAAAGAACAATCCAATGAATCTCAGAGCACAAATCTGAAAGAGACGAAAGTTCAAAACGAAAGACACATCATGAGTTTAATTTGGAACAGTAACGAGGATGAAACATTGATGCATTCCGTTAACGTCCATTATTGGGATTATGTATGTGGCTATACGGTTGAAGATCTGAGAAGCCACCCTTTGTTTCCTTTTTTGCCTTTCCGTAGAGATACCACAAATTCTTTGCATCTCAAACACACCGACTTGCAGTTTGGCGCCCGTATTTTTGGTTACATTCACCCCCCCATGGATGGATTTTACATTTTTGCTATAAGCTCAGACGATTGTTCAGAATTTTGGTTGAGCAGTGATGCAGATCCTTTAAATTTGGAGCTTTTAGCAGAAGTTGGCGGGAATTCGGGTACAATTATTAATTTTAAGTTGAAATAAGTTTTTTTCATTACTTTATAGAGCCTTCAGAGTTAATAGCCATATTAGAAATTAGAAACTTTACAATTCAACTTTAAAAAATTAATTTTTCTGATAATTTCAAAAAATGTTTACGAAATTATAGTAGTTTTAAGCAAAATACCAGACAGCTTTTTCGGAGGAGAACGCTATATAAATGTTACTTTTAAAAGAGGTTTGATTTTCGTTCTCCTTCCTAATTGAGGACCCAACAGTTGTAAGGTTGTTCGATGTTAAGTGGGTTTCTCAATTTTCAGTAGTTAGGCTAAGCTATTTAAAAATAAAAGTAGCCAGGCTAAACTAAAGTCTCTACATTGATATCAAAATGTGATGTGATGTCATTTTTATTTTTATTTATGATTATGGGTTTTACCCATAACACTTTGTCGACAAAAGTTTTACAAATATTTCTAGTTTCTCGCCACTTTTTTTAAAAATATTTGATTTCATGTCAATTGAATATTTATCAGTGTTTTCTTTTTAAATTGTTTTCAAATCGCATGTTGTTGATTTAATCTCCATATTTCATACCAAACAGATTGCTGCAACTAGATATTTGATGCTATTAATCATAGGTCGTAATTATTAGATTTTTGATACTATTAATCACAGATTGCTATCATTGGAATTTTGATGCTACCAATCAGAGATTACTATTATTGGAATTCCGGCGCTTCCAATTATGCATTGTTATCATTGGACATCTAATGTTACTAATCCTAAATTTTTATAATCGGAATTCTTAATGTTTTATCAATCTTACATTGTGATTAGAATTATGATATTGCGCTACTTTGTGAAGAACCTTTTTAAGAATATTTTTTAGGGAGCGAATGGTCTTACGAAAACCAGTTTGACAAGTATTCAAAGCAAGAATCAATAGAGATTCAACTTTTTGCTGGAAAAAAATACTTCTTCGACGTTCTTTGGAAACAAGAGAGGGCACGTGGCCACGTTCAGGTTTGAGTTTGCTTGTAAAAAATTATATTGTCTTTTTTTTCTCGTGTATGCCTTTAAAACTTTATTTATGGTGGCCTTATTTAGGTTGTATGGAAAAAGCCTATTGAGAAAAAATTTAAACAGATCGAAAGTAAATATCTTTCAAGATATTATGATGACACTAATATTGAAAACGGGCTAGTTTATCTTGATCACTTAAAGAATAACTTAACGCTACCTGATCTCCCAAGCCACATCAAGCAATTCACAAAAGAGCTAGGTAAAAAGCTAAAAGAACGTACAACACCTTATCAAAGGGACAGCGCAGAGTTTTTATCATTACCGCACATAGAATTTAGTGAAGTAAAGGATGTTCTTTCTTCTTGTAATTACCACCCAAGCTGGATAATTGAGCCAAACAGTGAAAGAGCTAAGAACCTAGGGGAATACGAAGGAGTGCATTTGCCTCATTACTACAACATTTCTACGCGCTTGTTTCCAAAAGATCAAACGTGGGACCATACATCTGATTGCGTAGGTGTGTCATTAAAACCCATGCACTGTCAAGGCAACGAAGTAGAAGATGAAGTTTCTGCTCAATGGCCAGTTAACAAATAT
This sequence comes from Hydra viridissima, assembly GCF_058129835.1. Lineage (NCBI taxonomy): Eukaryota > Metazoa > Cnidaria > Hydrozoa > Anthoathecata > Hydridae > Hydra > Hydra viridissima. The sequence continues at coordinate 14,248,638 of NW_028324300.1, forward strand.
ATGGCGGCTCTTGCAAATAAATTTCCAAAGTATTTTGATTAATCAATCTTTTTTTCATAATTTCAAAACAAATCTTTCTCAAAAAAGTTCTACTTGGTTTTATTTTATTTTTCAGTCGCTTCAAGTTGCATACCATCGTCAATGTTGAGAACGCACACGATAATGCTAAAGGTAGTCGTTTCTTGATTGAACTTGCCCTCGAAGATGCCGCTAATCAAAATAAGATAAGAAGGCTGTCAGTATATGTGTTTCGTCCACTCAATTTAAACAAATTATGTTACCCAACAAACTTCCAATGGAAAAAAGACGCGATGGTTCATTTAATTCTTACAGGTACTTCAGTCTTTCTAACAGATGTTACACTTTGAAGTGTCTGTATTTTTTATCGCATACACGTTATCATACCAAAAGAATTATAATCAAAATGCAAAAGATTACTCTTATAGATTAAAAAAATGGCAAAACCTTTTTCTTAGTAAAAAATCAAGGACCTTGGGTGCAACAGTACATTGAATCTTTATCAAACATTTATGCAAATACAAAAGATGATAGGTTTAATTTGGTCATTATCGACTTTGAAAGTTTTGACGTTAACATCACGAAACTACTGCAGCGAAGTATTCTTCCTCATTGGAAGGTGTGTACTACTTTAAACACATTTATGTTTTTAGAATAAAACATTAAAAAAAAAATCAAAAATAAAAGAAAAACTTACAAAGATAAACGGCATAAACTTTTTGAAAATTCAAATTGCAATTGGAACACTCTTATATACCAAAATAAATTTGTTTAGGTTATTTCACAGACCGGGAAATTTCATAAAACGTCAGCTATTCAAAATGCTATTGATGCTATAAAAGAGTCGGATAGTATCGCCTTGCAAACTGACTTACATTTGGAATTTCCCTTGAATTTTATTGATGACTCGAGAAAGGTAACAAACTTTAAATCTTGAACACGATTGTCATTTTAAAAGCGTCATCCAAAACCTCGAAGCTCTTGGGATAAATTAGAACTACATAATACCAAGAACTTCAAGTTTTACTTAAGAATGATTTTCTGTTTAGCACTGCGTTCAAGGCAAAATGGGTTACACTCCACTTTTGATGAGATTAGCATGCGGAAAGTATAGCCATAAGCCTGCAGGATTCTGGGAAGCTTTCGGATACGGCATATTTGGGATTTACAAGAGCGATTGGGACAACATGGGCGGTAGGTTTATCACTACTCTTCATATTAGAAGGAAAATAAAAGACGAAACGCGGATGTTCTTATCCCTGGCAAACTGCCCTTCTTTTTGTGATGAATAAAAACGCTCTACATTATTATGAAAATAAAAACGCATTTTTGTATAGGGAAATAAAAAAAAAAGAATGCCTTTTAGGATTTTATTTTGAAACTTTAAGCAGATTGAATAATCAATTATTTTATTCTTAGGTATGGATGTAGAAAAGTTTCGAAATGCATGGGGAGGTGAGGACTGGGATTTTGCTGATCGTGTCATCAAGAGTGGTTTGGAAATCGAGCGTCTTCGAGTCCCTTACTTCTTTCATTATTTCCACACAAAAAAAGGAATGTGGGATAACAAATTTTAAAAAGAGGTGCAATAGGATATGTTTTTATCATACCATGGTCACGTCTTGCAAATTACTTGTGTTTAAACATGGTTTGGTACTGACGCATATTAAAACCGTTCGAATACATCTGAGTACAAGATTGGAAGTGCAAAGTTTGGAAATGAACGCCATACCCTTCAAAATTGAAAAGCTTTATTGCAAATATAGTCTATTTTGTAATTCATATAGCACATGTATATAACATTACAATATATATATATATATATATACAACAGGAATTTTAATTTCTTAAAGAATATAACAATGACAGTTTAACATATTGTGAGGGCGGGGATTTATTTTTTATGAATGAATAGCGCGAGGGTGGAGTAAGTCATGTGGGGGGGGGGGGGTCTCACGCCCTCTATGTTATGTGAGTGTGAAGGTCTTATATAGGTTAGTATGGTTCGTTTAACGGTAAATTTCAAGGCTTCTAACACTTTAGACTACGTAAGGTATAAAAATAAAATCTTAATACAATTAATAGCAATATAGCAATGCTTCAACCAAAATATAAATGAAATAATAAATGATATTTACTAATCATTATTCTTGTTTTACTTAATAAATACTTACAAAAATTTAACTCAAGTAAATTCTTTAAATATTTACAAACTTTTTTTCTATATGATAATATGCAATCAAAAGTCATTTAAAAATATTCTCCTATCACCTTTGGACTCATGGCCAAACTTTCTAAATATATTAGAACTATTCTCACTTTAAAAAAATCTTCCTATAAAAGTTCTCTCAGCTAAAAATCTGCTAGATTCTCTAAACCGATCTTTTTATTTATGTCCGGTGATGTTTCTTAAGACTTATTTTCAAGTTCGTTAGTGTTTTTATTTCTCGTAGTCATGGCTCCCTGAAACAGGTTTTACCAGTTTTCTTTTGATTAACGTTTGTCCGGACTCAACTTACTGGTAAAAATCATAAAATAATTACAGAATTGTCGCAGACATTACTAACTATTCAATTACAACAGTTACACAAGTTATAGTGACAGTTTTAGTTTCTTGTAGTTATTGTGAAAAAAGCTTTAAACTTCAATGGTGTGACTGATTTGTTTTTCATGCATATGCATATGTGTGTGTCCACCTGGTGTTTCGGCTGTTTCGCACTTTTCTTCAATCGAATATGTTGTATATTTGAATGATGTAAAACTTAAAGATGATGATTTAAATATCTTTCGTTTTCCCCCTCCCTTTCCCTTCAAAAAACATTCTCAGCATTTGATTTTAAAGAAAGGGAAATATTTTCAATTTAAATCAATTAGAAAAAAGTTAATAATATAGGAGAAAAAATAAGTAAATAAAACAGAGAGAAAAAAAAACCAAAAACAACAAATTATTTTGGAGAATATTTTCAAATTGTTTTTCGAACAGTGATAGAATTGTTTTGAGATAAGGCTCCTGAAGTACCTCCCTGAACTCATCAATATATCGGAGCCAATGTGGTTCAACTCTATACCAGGCCTCAGCTATCTTAATAAGACTTTCACTCTCAATGTATTCAAAGGTAGCAAATAATTCGTGCACAGACTGCCTTTAGTAGGTTCAAACAACATAAAAGCTTCTTGCAAACATTGGCATTGAAGCTAAAACCTTACTTCATGTTAAATGGGACTACAAGTCAAAGCAGAAGGCTAAATATTTAGCCTTTTTTTAAAAAACATGGTATTAACTGTGACGAGGAGAAAATAGAACTCAGAGGGAGGAAACTTTATAATAGCTAGAATATTATCCTCACCCTTAAAGGTTGGGACAATCATAACATTACCAAACTGTATGGCTTGTTTTGGGTTAGCCGATTCAAGCCAACTCCAAATTTCTCTCTCAGATTTTTCAATGCCAAAGTTATTATTTTCACAAATTTTAGTATTTCGGACTAACTAAAGGGTTTACTTAAACTACGCGCCATTATTCCAAGCATTAAAGTTTTAATCCAGCTGTTTTTCCACTTAGTTTTTCTCAACATTTGATGCGAATTAGAAGTTGTTTCACTCAACCATCTTTCTTACCAATATTCTTCTCTACGTTGCTATATTCAAAAACCTTTTTCCTAAGTTTGTACACTTTGGCCTACTTTTTTAGTTTTTTATACGAAAATCCACTGAAATTCATTCAAAATTGACTTGGGAAAATACTAGTCCATAACAACTTAAGAAATATTATAAAGTTCTTTCCAATTTTTATCACGTTTTACATCACGTGTCGTTTCAAATTCTAGAACTTAATTATCCTGAAATAGCTGTTTTTAAAATTTTTGGCTCAGCATAAATTAAATACCTTTTGATTGATATCAGCCGCAGTTTTAGCGATATTGTTGTAGCGATATTGCTATAGTTAGAAATATCTCCTCCTCCTGTTCTTCGTACAAATTGAACTCAACAACTCATTTCCTTTAACTTCGAACTAAAGTTTGTGAAACTTAATCTGGTTGTTATGTCTATTGTTGAATAGCTCTTCGTTCATTTATATTTTCATGAATCTTGCAATAAATGTGCTAAAGACATCGATATACTTTTGTACTTTAATCATTAAATCAGTTGCTCTTATCTTGCTTTTTTCTTGATCATGACAAGGAGATCGTAAATGAACTTTGTATGTCCTATTTCTTTAGCATCCAGTATAGAAATGTAAAAAAATTTCTTTAACCTCATAAATATCCACGCTTGGGCTAAGGGTTAACTTTTGCGTCGTAATTCTCGAAAGAAAAAAAAGTAACATTTACACCGCAAATGTCATCCTGACAAACGCATTAATATCCGGGGAAAAAATATAGGAATGAAATGTTATATTGACAATGCAAATGTTATTAAATAAAGCTATAAGTTAAAATAAAAGCTATTTAAACTATTATTTGTTTCAATAATTATTTCATGCAGCTTGAACTGAGCATCCTTCCTTTTTTTTTTAAACTTTTGTAACAATGGTTATCTTTGCCATTCTACTCTATAAGACTTGTCAAAACTTTTGTTCTTTTTTAAGTCGTGTTTTTTACACTAATCACTTCACTTTGAAAAATGGCCGGTAGACGAAGATCAGAATTGTTGATAAGATTTTACCTGCAAGAGAAATTCTTTTTGAGAATACTTCAATATCGTTTATTGACAAATACCGACGATATTACCTTTATTTGCGGAATTCAATGATTTCTCTGTTTTGCAATATGCAACTAGGCACCGACTAGTGGCAAACAATTTAAAATGTTCAATCTGCAACAGCCAGTCCACATTGAACAAATATAGTCGTATATACAAATATAAACGTTGTAATGGAGACAATATCAGTCAAGCTGTGCGCCATCAATCATTTTTCGAAAGAAGTAATCTGCCTCTGAAAACTCTAATATTGCTGCTATACATTTACACAGGTATTTACACAGGTACAAATCACTCAAAAACTACGCCTCTCTAGAAAAACCGTTATACTGGTGCAACTTTATGAGTGAAATTTGTAAGCAATATTTAGAAGAAAATTCGCAATAACTTGGAGGTTTAGATGAGAATGTTGAACCAACAGATGTGGAAATTGATGAGTCTATATATTTTCACCGGAAATATCATCGTGATCAATGGCGGCAGGGTCATTGGGTTATGGGCCCATAGAGCGACATTCGGGACGCTGCTGTCTAGTAGAGGTGCCTGATGGACGGCGAGAAACACTGCTACCTATAATACAATAACGGATTTTATCTGGAAGTCGAATAATCTTTGATGGTTGGACATCTTATGCTAGTATTCCACAATTTTCGAGTGGTATCTATATACATGATGATGTTGTTCATCAAAGAAATTTTGTCGACCCCATCACCCTTAGCTGAGTTTCTATGGCGGCGAAGAATAAGTGATAATGAGAACACCAAAGTAATTAACTCTCTATGACATATTTATGTGTTGTAGCACTTCGCTTGTGGAGTGTTTTATGGTAAACTTTATTTTGAACGTTTAATTCAATTTTTTTAAAATACGAAAATAACTTTTAATAAAATATTGTAAATAATGATTGAAATAAATAAATAATGATGAAAATAATAAAGCGAAATATTATTTACGCTACTCTATTATTCTTACAAAAAATTATATTCTAATTACCGTGGTATGATCTAACAAAGCCCTATGCTTTAAGAAAGTCCTAATTTAAGAAATGACAAATTTCGTATATATAAAATAAACATTTGGGGAAAGTAACTTAGTTATTTTAACAAAATATCTAGTTAGTTAAAATAACTAAATTTTTTCCTTTAGATATTTACTTTATATATACGAAATTTGTAATTTATTAAATTAGGACTTTCTTAAAGCATAGGGCTTTGTTAGATCACACCACGGTAACTTGTTAACTTAATGTAACGGAGAATTTCTAAAGTAACTTTTATTTCATTACACATATTTTTTTTCCTTCTCTTGTTTATTTCGGATATTAATGCGTATGTCAGGCTGACATTTACGGTGTATTTGTTACTTTTTTTTTTTTTTCAAGATTGCGAAGTTAACCCTTACCTACGCTTGGTTTGAGTTTCTTGTACAACTGAATTTTAGACTCTTCATTTTTGTCGTTTGGGGTATCAACAACAGCTTGGACACTTCTTCTCTGAGGACCTGAACTTCCAATAGTTGGTGAATCTTTTTCAGGTAAATGATTTTTCAGCAGTTGTTGAATCTTTCTTAGGTGCGTTGCATTTGCCTTTTTGACATTTCTTTAGTGACTTACCCACATTGAGGGTTAAAAAATATTATATACTCATATTGTGGTTTAAAAAATATTCCTTAACTCTTGAGTTTAGATTCTCTTCAGTGTAGCAATTAACGTGCTTCTATTATATTGCTTTAAACACTTATTTTTCATTCAGTGAAATTTAACTAATATTGCTATTGCATTGAGCGGACGCAATGTGGAAAGTGGTAAAAAGAAAATGACGTTACGTAGTTTTCCTGTATGACGTGTTAATGGTTTTTTAACTAGAAATCTTTGTAAACATAATTTAAGTGGTTTTTTAATTTTATGAAGGTATTTGAGGGTTTTTTATGAATTACTAGCTGCAAAACCCGATGCAATGCATAAAGTCAGACATTATAAAATCTAAAAGTCATGTTTTGAAAAAGTTTCACTTTTCATAGTTTCCTCGTTAAAAAGTTCTTACATTTTTACAGAGTTCAATTAAATTTTTATTTTTCAAAAGTCTTATGGCTTCTTGATTGAAATCAACACTTAACAGTTTTATTACCTGCTAATTTATTACCTGCTAAATTAAAATGAAAAAAAAATACTCAAAGATTTTAATCTTTTTTACAAAAAAATTGAATCTCAATCTTTTGTAAGCACAAGTATGAACCTTTTCAAACGAAGCGTTTGAAACGAAGGTAAAATTTTTCATCTTGGTAAAATGACCTGTTTCCAAAACATGTGAAAAGTGACGCTATAGAAACACGTGAGGCAACAAAGTTTATTATTTTGCTACAACTGACTCGGAACATGTCTAATATTTATAGTTACTATTGGTTTTTCTCCTCATTTACATTACTTTACAAATAATAGTAATACTCAATTAAGTTCTATACAAAAATCATCGCAAAACATCTAGTGAACTCTTGTCGAAAATGTCTGCTTATGTTGTTGTACAAATGTTGTTGTACTTATTTTAATTGTAACTATTCCCAATATAAAATCAAAATGATTGGTTTTTTGTTTATGAAACTTTTTCTCGGCTCAAGTAATTTGAAATAGTTGAAGCGTTAAAACTAGTTGAAGCCTTGAAACTAGTTGAAGCCTTGAAACTAGTTGAAGCCTTGAAACTAGTTGAAGCCTTGAAACTAGTTGAAGCCTTGAAACTAGTTGAAGCCTTGAAACTAGTTGAAGCCTTGAAACTAGTTGAAGCCTTGAAACTAGTTGAAGCCTTGAAACTAGTTGAAGCCTTGAAACTAGTTGAAGCCTTGAAACTAGTTGAAGCCTTGAAACTAGTTGAAGCCTTGAAACTAGTTGAAGCCTTGAAACTAGTTGAAGCCTTGAAACTAGTTGAAGCCTTGAAACTAGTTGAAGCCTTGAAACTAGTTGAAGCCTTGAAATAAGTGTCTGTCTTCACTTTCGTTATTCAACGTTAACAATATGTAGCAAATAAACTGTAAATATCTATTTGGTAGGCTTTTTATTCTTTAAAACTGATATTTCTAAATTTATTTTAAAACAATTTTTAAATAGTTTTTCGGTATTTACTCTCTAAATATCTACAAAATAATTCCTTTCTTAAGTTAGTTAGTAAGCTTAAGTAAGCTAGTTACTTTTATCGGCTAGAGATATGAATAGCAATAGGGGAGAGGCGGGTAGCCCCGGACTGCGGGTAACCCCGGACACTTAACGTATAGCTAAAATTAAAGAAATTATTTAATCTTAAGTACCACAAAAACAATCGCTTAAGCTGTGACTTATAAAAAATATCTGTCCCAATGCACCAAAGCAATCGTTTGGGAGTGCGAAATATTGTTTGGTACCATCAGAAGAACTATGTATCATCATCATTTGATTCATTTAATACTGTCTCAAATTTTTTCTTATGCCTTTAACTTTTTATTAGTTTGTGATAAAATTTAATTTACAATAATTCTTTAAAAAAATTTTTTGTTATTCTTTAAATAGCTTTTTAAACAGTTATTTGTAAATTAGGTATGATCGAGTGGGACCGGACACATGTTTGGAGGGAACCTCCAGACAATTTTTCCCAAAATGAAAATTTACAAACTTTTCCTAAAAATGAAAATTTACGAATTTTTCATATAATGAAATTTATGAAGTCATGAAACATGATTTTATAAGTGAAGGATTTATGTGTATACCTAAGGCTACATTCAACTTGAATATTTTTGTGTTTTGTCATTTTTGATTTAGTTAACTTAGAAACCGACATTCAACTTACAAACAACAAAATTTCAAACTTACTGCTTTTCAATTTGTTTTCAATTAGCAAATGTTCTAACATATAAAATTCTAAATGATGACGGTTTGAAAATGAATGCATCTCCCAAATAATATGCCAACCTTGTATAGTGAAGAACTGAGTGGGGATTTTTTGAAAGAAAAACCTTATTCTTATAATTTTGGATTATTTTACACATGACGAAGATTAAACTTAACATTTCGCAAATACATGACTTTTATATCCCCGCAATCCTGAATCTGAAAATTTTCCATTAATTCTGAGGGATTTAGCACAAAAATTGTGTTAAAATTGTTCGTACCACAGATTATAATCACTGGGATGTCTGTGTGGCATTATGTAATTTAAACTATGAATAACATTAGTGACCATTACTAAAAAAAAAGGAGTTGAAATTATATATAAAGATTGTACCCTCTAACTTTGAAAGTTAAAAAAATCATATTAAAAATCAACTGATTCTATAAAGATAGAATCAGTTGATTTTTAATATGATTTTTTTAAATGTTTTTTAAAAAATTAAAGCAAACAAAAAAGTTAATAATTTAGATTGTTTTAAGTTTTATTAACAGTGGTATTATAAACAAAGTAAGAAAAAAAAAAAACACTAACTATGCTCTCTTTGACCAATCTCTTGTCTATACAAGCTCAAATGTTCTCGATGGGATTGAGATCTGGAGAATGAGCTGGCCAAGGCATGACTGTATTGTTTTCCGATCAAGCCACTCTTTAACCGAGATTGCAGTGTGAGCCGTTGCGCCATCGTGCTAAAAAAACAATTGTTGTCGTCTTCCGTAAAAAGCTCTGACTGTTGGTAAACTTGTTTTGTTTTGAATACAACTTTTGTTTTGTTTTGAAGTTACAAAAATGATATTAACGTAAATTTCTTCTGATCAACTTTTGTTTTTGTTTTGACTCATTTTGTTTTGTCACACAAAAGCACCCAGGCACCACAACCACGCATAATTATATATAATTATGCGTGGTTGTGGTGCCTGGGTGCTTTTGTGTGACAAATTACCATGAGTGTGCCATATCGTCGCGTTGGTTTGACAAGGTTCTAACTGACATTTTTGCCAAAATTGATTTTATCATTTTATTAGACTATTTAAATCATGATGAACAAAATAAACTGAAATTTACAGCTACATAGCGCATAACAAGCAAACTGCTAAAGTGCCAAAGTTCTATCTGCAACTTAATTTAACTAATATTTAGTATGACAAGGTTCTAAACTAACAATAACTGCATAATCTCTTGCTGGTTTTTATTAACTAACTATTATGATGGAGAATTTTTATACCCATCAAAAATCATATAAAAAATAAGCCTGAAAATCAACAAAAAGTGTTCTAATTTGATACCGATGTAGAATAAAATACCATTAAAGCTATTATTTGAAAATTAAAAAAAATCTTTTTTATAACGTTACTCAAATTGACAACATGTGCCAATGTGACCGGTCCTGTCACATTACGAAACAAAATACTGGTTTCGATTAGCATAGAAATAACTGTTATAATTCAAAATAAAAGGGGATTTTTGAGCTAAAGTTATCTTTTTATTTTAAAGTAATGATGTTTTTGCATTAATAAATTTACAAACTTACCGCAGTCAATGTAAGTACATTTCGCCGCGCCATTCCCTTACGGTAAGTCGATCTAACTATATTTTGCAGTACCTACCCCAAAAATTAAGTCAATACTTCTTCTTTTTTTTTTACTTATCTACAACGATCAGTCGATATATGTGCACTTTGGAACGTTGATCTTACAAAGTAACTTATTTTAACTTGTTAAATCAAAAAAATCAGTAATATTAAAATTTAAACAACTTGTAATAAAACGTTTTTGTAGCAATAATAAAAACCAGGCTGCGTAATTAAAAAAAGATTTAAAAAATGATTTGAAAATAATTTTTCTGAAAGTTTTTTTCGAAAGTTTGAAAATAAAAAAAAAGACAATTTGAAAAGTATTAATTTTCGTTTTAAGCAAAATATCAACAGAAAATGGAAGGAGTAGTATTTGATATCAAAAGCAGATATGATAGTGACGAGTTTGTTGTTCCAACCAGTGAAAGCGGCGAAGGCTGTTGTGAATTAAGTACACGGTTAGTAACCTAATATAACTTTTTTGTGTGACTTTGCCCATGCATTTACATATTAAAATAACTATATTTATAAGCTTCGGAAAAGTTGTTTAAAAAGATTTTTCTTTTTAACATGTTCAAACAGGAAGAAGAGGGGTTTTAATTTAACCAGAACTGCACAAGATTCTAAAGGAAATATTGTAGAAGACGCTTTTGGAAACAATGCCAATGTTTATGTAGCACAGGCTGAAAGTAATTTTGAGATAGACATGAATGTGCAACCTACGAATGATGCTGAATTAGTGACAAACAAGTGAGCGAAATATGTAGTGTTCCCCCTCGATCATCCTCTAAATCATAAATATTTTTAAATATATTTATGGTTTGTTTTTATCATAAAAGTTTCATCTAAAAAGTGATTTTGATATTAAAGTCTACTATTGTATACAAAGTGAACTATTTTTAACCACTTAAGAATGATTCAATCAGTATATAATAATATACTAGAGATATTATTATCAACTAAGTAATATTACTCTTCTAGGGATCACGTTCAACAAACGATTAAAAAAAAAGTCCGAAAACGAATATCTAAACCTGAAACCTGGGGATGTAATAAAAGAAAAAAGGCATACCAAGCTGGTAAAAATTATACAAGTCGAAGAGGAAAACAAGTACCGAATAAGATCATTCAAACAAACAAAAAAAACTGTCTGGCAAACTGTAAGTACGAATGTACTAAGAAAATATCAGATGAGCGAAATGATATTTTTTTATCATTTTATGCCTTAAATTCAGCTACTGAAAAGAGGCATTTCTTTATTACTTCAACTGATCGCACAACCACTGCTAGACCAAAAAGATACCATGAGGGAAATAATGATAGTGAAAATGCAAATAAAGAAACTGATGACCACGCTGAAAAACAATTTTTTTCAAAAAGGAAGTACGCCTATAGATATTTTTTTCATGTAAAAGGAGAAAAAGTTCGTATTTGCAAAACATTTTACCTAACTACACTGTCAATTTCACAAAAAGCCAGTTTACACAGCTCACAATACCAAAGATGTTAAAACAAATACTCCAGCACAAGATCTACGAGGTAAGATCATGAAAGGCAAACGTACACCGCACAGTGATGCCAACTCAGCTAGGGATCACATAAAATCTTTTCCAACAGTTGAGTCACATTATTGTTGTGTAAGTACCAATAGAGAATACCTTGAGTCACACCTTAATGTTTCAAAAATGTATAATCTTTACAAAAAGAAATGTATAAACGAAAATGTTGAGCCAGTAAAAAAATCTATGTACAACCATATTTTCTCAACCGAATTCAATCTTGGTTTTCACATTCCCAAAAAGGATAGATGCGACCTTTGCGAGAAGTTTAAACTTGTTGAAAACACTGATACTATGTCTGAAAAATTGAGAGAAGACTTTGAAAGGCATCAAGTTTTTAAAAAAGAAATGAGAAATATACGTGCTGAAGAAAAAAAAGATAAAAATATTCCGGTTTTACTATTTGACCTTCAAAATGTTATTTTGACTCCGCATGCAGAAATTAGTTCCCTATTTTATCTGAGAAAGCTAAGCGTGTATAATTTGACAGCTTTTTTTTCAACAACCAAAAAAGTGTACTGTGCATTATGGAATGAATCAATGGCAGGAAGAAGCGGCAATGATCTAGCCAGTATCTTTTGCAAAATTTTGAGTGATGTGGCAGAGGAAAACGACGTGACTTAATTACTTGGTCTGACTCCTGCGTTCCTCAAAATCGGAATAGTATATTATCAAATGCTGTGTTACATTTTTTAAGAGACAATCCTAACATTAACTCAATCACTATGAAATATTCCCTTCCAGGTCATTCATGCGTCCAAGAGGTGGATCATGCCCATAGCGAAATTGAGAAGCTCATGAGGAAAACTGATTTTTACAGTCCAATTGGATTGATAAAGATGTTGAAACAAGTGAACAGAAAAAATCCTTATCGTATCATTCAAATGAAACCACATGACTTCAAGGAGTATTCAGTAACAGCAAAGCTGTTTAATTACAAGTCAGTTTCTTTTTCTAACGTTGCTGTTCTAAAATTTACTCAAACATCTCACATTATACATTTTAAATCTAGCCATGATCGCAATGAACCTATGAACTGTGCGAATGTCAAGTTCAATGAAAAACCTAACAGAAAGAATGCAGCAACAAGTTCATCAACTTCCACTGTTTTGAATGTAAAACCAAAGATTCAAAATTGTACAAAGGAACTTGCAGACTTAAAAAACAAAGATATTAAAGCTGCATTTCCGCTTATGCCTCTCGAGGACAGAGATTACTATCAAGTTGTACTTCACCTATAAAATAAACATGAAAAACTTTTAAGGGTTGTACTTAATGTAATGGTTTTAAAATGTACCAAAAAATGTAGTACAAAAAAAAAAAAAAAAAAAAAGAGTAAACAAAATGTTGTAACCTTGTTTTGTGACTGAAACAATAGTCTATTTTATAAAAATTAGCTTTTTTATCATATCATTGTTTCAGATACAAAATTTAAAGTAACTAGCTGCCTCAGTCACGAAATTTAAAAGTCACTAACATGTTTCTAACTACCATTAAACAGCAGTTAGAACCTTGTCATAGTGAGAATATGATTATTTCACTATGACAAGGTTCTAACTGCATTTTGGGGGTATTCATTTTTCTATGAAGAGTTAAACATTTTTTAATCAAAAGTAGTAATACTTATAGCAAATGCTTATGTTATCATGAGTAAAAAATATTATCGATGGATTTTAATAATTTTTGGTGGTAGGAACATAACAATTTTTAACATTAATTTTCTCAAAACTACTCGCGGATCAGTTAGAACCTTGTCAAACCAACGCGACGATATATAGCACATTTATGATGATTATTAAAAAACCAATTTATCTATTTTTAACCGATTAAAATTGTATAAATAGGGTAAAAATATTATGTTTTATATGTTGATTAAAAAGTAACAAATGCGGTGTTGATCTTCAAAATATAATATAATGCGCAATCGGTATTAATCTTGATCACCTTTGGATCAAAAGTCTACTTTCAAGGTTCTCTTTGTAGTTGTACTGGTTAATTCTGCCGTTATAAATGTTGTATGACCCTTTGTGGGAGAAGCATTCCCATATTCCGATTGATCCTCCTCCGCCTTGTATCCTTGGTACACAAAAACGCTCTTTGAACTTTTCACCAGCCAGCCTCTTGATAAATAATCTTGACTTGCAATTTATCACCTAAAAATTGGATTGGTCGCTGAAAATGACTTTGGCCCAGTCTTCTACAGACCAGTGAAGTCTTTCTCTACACCACTTTAATCTTTTAGGCGATCTGAGACACACAAAAGTGATTTTCGAGCAGCGACATATCAATCTAAGCCTTTCTAATTTGGGCATCTTTGTACAGTCCATCTACTAACACTAACGTTACCAGGAGTATTTGTGAACCCTTCAGCAAGTTCGTGGTAAGAAATTTTAGGATCTTGTCTAACCTTTCGATAGAGATAACCTTGGTCTCTTAAAGTTAGCTTTAAAGGCCTACCAAACCTTGGTAAATCTTTGACATCATTATGTAGCTCGTGGTTTTTCAACGTTGTTTGTAAACATTCAAGCGAAACATTGCACTTTCGAGCTATTTCTCGTTGGCTTTTTGTTTTATCTTTTAGCAGACCTACAACTTGTCTCGTACGTTGTCTAAAACAGCTATTCTGCCCATTTTTGTCTTTTTACTTTACCAAATAATTACCAATGTGAATAACTCAAGATTTAAAAATGAAAACTTAATTTTATTTTCGCAAGAACGTTTATATAGTTCGAAAGAAATCAACCACCAAGTTTTAGATCGCTCGGATAACATTTCGTTGAGATATTTCAACTTAAGTCGTTAAATTATAGCTGACTCAATATTTTTGCTACATTAGAAGTACAGGTATATTCTAATTGAATTAATAATTACTCAAGACTGGTTAACCTAACAAGTTCGAATTATATACCAATTAATTAACACGTGTAATGCGCTTTTAATCGTATTAATTTGTTGGTTTCAAAGATAATTTTGAAAAAAACAAAAATTTCGCATAAAAAAACTAGTAACTAGTATATTTATGCAACCCTATGTCAATTATTTTAAGTTTTGCGCTTTTGTTAAGTACCCTATCATTGTTTATTTGTTTTTAATTCAAAAAATTAATGTTTCTACTTTGATTAAAATAGTTTTTTCACTTTATTTTCCGTATGCATATGGGTAGTATCTCTATTATTGTTAAGTGTCCGGGGTTACCCACATCTCCCCTCATAATATAAAATTTTGAGAGAAAATTAGAAAGCTACAATTTTAATTTATAATGACCCAATGTAAAATAAATGCGATATCAGCTTACAAATGATCTTCTACAAATTTTCCAAAGTTATTTTTTCCAGTTGGTTTTCAGTAAACAAGCCACATTTGTAACACATACCAATGGTGTCAGCTTCTTTTGAGAAGATGGTATTGCCAATCCGTTTAATTGCTTTTTTGACATAGTAGATTGAAGACAAATTTTCAATCTACGTGTTAACGAGAAAGATTTTTCAGGGAAGGCACTTATAGCTGCGCCAACCAGGGCTTGTTAATTACACAGTTAGCGAGATCATGCCGTAATTCTGTACTTAACAAGTTTTTCCCATTTAATATTTGTTTACATGTTGTGCACTCACTTTGAAGTTCAGCTTGGCGGTTTTCAAAAGGTCTGAAGTGTGTGTTAACTGAATTCAATTGAATCAATTTTATTTAGTTTTGAAAATTTTATTGAAAATGGGTTTCAGAAGTGAAAAAAAATGTAATCAAGGAAAAAGATGAGTTCTTTAAACCGTTAACATTCATTTTGATTGATCCTTAGTGTAGTTTGAGGATAAGTGTAACTTTGAAATGTAAATGTGGGTGAAGTATTTTTGTTTTAGTGCTTTTGAACTTAAAACTATCTAATCAATTATTCTAACTTATTATTATTATAGTTAATTATTTTAATTAATTTTTATAATTAATTTTTCTTATGTTTGTAATTAACTTCAGGAAGTTTTCAAGAGTTATGTTTCTAATATAGAAAACAGTAACTTAAAAGGCTACATTTTTTTTGCCGTATTTATAATTTTGCATTATTTTTAAAAAAAAAAATTATTATTGCCTGTTTTTTGACTGGTATGTGTTTACTATTTTCAAATAGAGCATCCCTCCATCGGAAATTGCGTAAATGCGGTAAAATGATTGATTGAGCTTGGTTTTTTTTTGACTAAATTTTAAAAAGTATTTGGCACAAGGTGGTGCAAGAGAAATAGGTGCTCAAATTTTTTTACACATCGCATTGACATAATCAATTACCAAATATGTCATATACTTGTCTGTAGCACACTCATATCTCCAGATATTTGATAACCACTAAGAATTTCAAGTTTTGTAAAAAAAATGGCATCTGCTGTTGCAAATTAAAAAATTAATTGTTTTCAAAACATTAAAAATATACTTTAAAATTGCTAAGCAACTTTTTACTCTCCATAAAAGTCAATAAAAGAAAATTGTTGATTTCATTTTTCTGATTTTAGGGAGTTCACAGTTTTAGTGGCTTTAATTATTAGGGGACAGAAATTTTGTTGATTTCAGGGGTTTTTTAAGGATCTTACTGATTTTATGGTAACTTATTTTTCTGATTATATGTTTTTTTTCTTAGAGGAGGATCCGATTGTTAAAGGGATAAATATATATATATATATATATATATATATATATATATATATGTATATATATATATATCCCTTTAACAATTGGATCCTAAATTTGACAACATTTTAGCTGATTTCAACATTGACGAAACCCTGAAGTAACAAAACAGACTTAATATAAGTCTTATTTACCTATAAAGATGGTCTAGTAAATGGGTCTAGTTTTCTGAAAGTTTCGCAAAAAAGTTGGATAGATTTCAACTTTATTTGTGGCAAATTTATTCACTTAAATAAGGAACCAATCAGATCCTTTAAAATATGCAAACTCAGAAATCGTGTTATAAAACTAACACATCGAAATTGTTGAAAATAAAATAAATTTAAAAATGGCCGACAACAACCCGTTAACGGAGTGGTTGAGAGATAGAGATGTCTCTCAGACGGACTATGATAAAGATAAAAACACTTTTTTTTTTATATGAAATACGGTGAACAAGAAGAAATTTATGTTAATATATTCATATGTATATATATGAATGTATATTAAAACCTTTAGGTTTATATGCTCCATGAAATACTTCTTTAGATGAACTGATCTTTTTAGATTGACATGAAAATTATTATTTTTAAATTCAAAATTTAAAGCTATTGTTGAAGTGTGTTACAGTAGTTAATATATGATTAAAAGCATATGTGCCAACTGTTAAAAGTTAACCTTGCAAATGAATTCCACCATTTGAATATTCACTTATTAATCAACTGTATAATGTTTGTCTTTAAATCATTTTAGCTTTTAAAGTGTCATAATATTTTGCTTTAAAGTTGTTAGACATTACCTTGAAACTATATGGTTTATTATTATGTTTTTTTGTCACCTTTAATAATAAGTTTTTAAGTTTATTTATATAAATTTATGAAGATGCTTTAAATTTACATAAATTTATGAAGATGCTTTTTATCTCATGACTTCTTTTTTATTTTCTCATCCTTTATTTTTATGTGTAATCAAATTTTTATAAATAGTTTATACATACACATATAATAGGGGATACAATTAGGTGTTTTTATAAATAGTTTTTATAAATAGTTTATACATATACATATAATAGGGGATACAATTAGGTGTTTTTATAAATAGTTTTTATAAATAGTTTATACATATACATATAATAGGGGATACAATTAGGTGTTTTTATAAATAGTTTTTATAAATAGTTTATACATATACATATAATAGGGGATACAATTAGGTGTTTTTATAAATAGTTTTTATAAATAGTTTATACATACACATATAATAGGGGATACATAATTCAAGGTTATCAAAATTTTTATGTGTTATGTGAAATCAAAGTATTTTTATGCAAATGTGCATTACACAAATAAACATTTGAATCTTTGTTTTTTTTATTTTTTATTAAAAGAGTAAAAATATTTTTACTTCAACTTCAGAAACTTTACAAAAAGTAATAATTTACAGTTTTTTACTCACTTTTAAGTTGAGACAGGAACTGATCGGTTGACATTTTTTCAAATTTATGAGTTTCTATTTACTAAGTCTAATTGCCATCCCAGTTCTTCTTCTGGTGTATTAAAGTATTCTTTAAAGTCGTCTCTGACCTGTGTTGCATCTTTTAAGTAGTTGTTATAGCCTAATTGTGTCAGTGGTTGAAGTGTAGCGGAACATAAATTGCATAACCAAGACTGCAGTTATTAAAAACACTACCATCACTCTGTCTTCCCGAGTCACCAATGTCTACCATAGTGAATTCGTATTTAGCATTACAACCTGGCAGAAGGATAATGCTATGCGTTTTTTTATAGTTAAAATATTCTGACCCTATATTATGGGGAGCTTGCCATCTATTGCACCTAGAGCATGTGGAAAGTCCAAAGTATTTTCAAATTCTTTTGCAATTGACTTCCATTCATGTTTTTCTGATGGGACGTGTAGAAAATTTCTCTCTTTCAATTAATTCCAAATGGCTGCACACGTTTCACTAATAACTCTACTAATAGTGGAAGCACTGATTCTGTAACTTGCAACAATAGTACACTGAGCATCTCCTGTTACAAGGAATCTAAGTGTTACGGCCAACCTCTCACTTGGACTGATAGGATCTCTCATTATAGTTTTTTGTTTCACAATAATAGGCGCTACAAACGCAAGCAACTCTTCGTAAGTTGTTGGAGACATACGAAAATACTTAAAAAAGTATTACTAGTCGTGCAAACGTAAATCTTGCACTAATAAATGAAACTCTCATTTCTGTTGGAGTTCTGCATAAATTTTCCTTACCCAAAATCGTTTCTTAAATTTTTCTCGTTTTATTTGCATAATCTTTAAAATAATTATTTTTCTACTAATCAATAACAACCTTTTCCTTATTAATGACATGATTTCTAGCAAAAAAAAAAGGCGTGCCAACTTGATGGTGGAATTTAACATTCTGATTCGGCGAAAAACGAGCCGCGAAAAAAATCGCGTCGCACGAAATAATTCGCTCCGTGGAAATACGCCTTAACGTTTTCAGTCAATTTAAGCTGTTCTTGTCGCGTAGTCAATGGATAATTTTTTTCAAAATATCATTAGTTGCTTGTTTTTGTAACCGAAATAACTTTACTTATATGATTTGAAATTCTAAACTAACTAAAGTTGGTCTTTATATATCTATGCCTTTATACTTTTTAGCTAGCGTCATGACGAAAAGAAGCGAGGTTACGGTAGTCGATATCAAAGCGGAAGTTCAAAAGGTATTGCGGTAGGCCCTAGCAAAGTTGTTGGCGGGGATGGTGGGCGTCTCCAGAAAGATACTGAAGCAAAATAGAAAGTTGTTTTTTGTAATAACTTCTTTTACGCCAGAAAATATGTGCTATTCTTTAACTGTGTTCATTACGTTGGTTTAACATCGCTCTACCACATAATGACATCGTCTTTACGTCAGTAATCTGACGTCGCTCCGACGTTGGTTTAACATCTCTCGACATTGATTGATACGGAATTCTGACGACGCCCGATGTCTTTTTTTCGACGTCGTCCACCCTTTCCATTTCCAACGTAAATCCGACATCGATCTGACGTCAGCTCCGATATCGATCCGACGTTGTTCCGACGTCGCTTTGCCCACTGGGTAGTAAAGTTAAAAAAAGCCTCAAATGGCTTTTTTTTATGTTTTTGGAACCATTTTAATTGAACTTTAGGATAACTATTTTTTTTAAATACCACCTTCTATCTTCCACTTTACCCGATATATTCTAAAACGAACCGATATTTATGTTAAAACAAACCGGTTATTCGGCACAACTTGGTATAAATTATCCGACCAACTACTATTATAATATATAATCATGGGAATGAATTGGGAAAAAATCTCCTGGGTAAAAAGTAAATTAAATCGCTAAATGAGGTATAACATTATTCTTTCAGTTCTTTTTGGTTATGTGGAGATAAATATACATCCTTCCTCCCCCTCTTCTAACATTAAACCCTTATTATAGTTCACTAATGAAGCCCATTTATGAGAATTATATTTTCTTAAATTTCATTAACGCTTTTTGCGTGCTGCCATATCTATTTTGTTTTTTATTATATTTCGAGTTATCAAACTTTAATGGTAATTACTTTAGGAAATGCCTTGAATTATTTAAATTTTATCAGCTCAACGTCTCCTTCCATATTAAGCAGAGGACGCCATAATTGTCAAATATTTTAAAATTTAGTGTCAGTGCTCAAGTATTATTTGGGCATGAAATTAAGTCGAGAAAAAAGTTGTTTTTGAGGAATATTTTAACACTAAGAAATAAAAAAGTTCTCGATGGAAAAAAAAACAACAAACAAACAAAAGGTCACTTTTAAGTTGAAATCCTGTAACAAAAATATATGAATAAAATTATTTACTTAAAAAATGCATAGCATAAATTTATAATTACGAAATTATCTCTAATTTCGTAATTAGAAGTTTATTTTACGCATTTTCTTTCGTAAAATTTCTAAATAAAACAAACGGATATCCTGATTGTGAGTTGAAAGACCTTAAATTAGTTTACAAAACACATTACCTTCAGTTATCATTATTTTGTGTAAAGCAAATTTTTGATTTAAAAAAAAAAAAAAAAAGCCTTTAAAAAAATGAAAACAAATTAGTAGCATATATTAATATGATTGTTTCATATCCGCTGCAATATTAAGTTGCGCATTTCGAATAAAATATCTGTTTGGATAATTCCACTAAATTTCAATTACTAAAACAGATCGGATTTAATTGCTTTTTCTTTAAATGATAATCTTTAAAGTTTTACGCTCTGTTAAGCACATTATTTAGGAGAGTTTATAAGAGAGCATTATTGTAAAACTAGCTGTTTTAAACAGCAACCGGGTTAAGTGTTGATATATTGTGAGGTACGTAATTTTGTTTTTAGCATTGAAATACTGAAGTTTCAATCCTTTGATTCATAATTTGCTAAATGCTGCATAAAAACTTAATTTATTTTTCTATCATATCGTTCAATTTTCTTATCTTTTGAAGTCTCTTTTGTAAATATTGGTTCAATCAACGACTCCTGCAATTAACAGCTAGAGCTCGTTGCAGCATCATTATCTTGATTGTTGGCAAAAGATTTCAATGAGGAATTTTTGATATATTTCTTTAACTTTCATCTCTCAGATAATCAAAATGGATGGCTACAAAGGTCTTAATCAGGGAGTGTTGGATAAATACATGGATCTTGATACAAAAGGTAAAGTGCAAGCAAATTACATTTGGATTGATGGTTCAGGTAAGACACTGAGGTCAAAAACAAAAACTCTCGATTATGATCCAACCACAGTGGAGCAACTGCCGATTTGGAACTTTGACGGATCGTCAACCGGTCAAGCAGTTGGTCAGAATAGCGATGTTTATTTGCACCCCGTCGCTATGTTTCCCGATCCTTTTAGAAGAGGGAAGAACAAGCTTGTTTTATGCGAAACTTATACTTATGACCACAAACCAACGGAATCAAATAAAAGAAAATCTTGTAAAGCAGTTATGGAGTCTGTTAAGGTATTATACATTTTCATATTTTTTTCTTGGTGCACAATAAGGAATTATATTTGGAAAACAATATTTTTGGAAATTTTACATTTAGAATTTTTAATCCATTATGTTATCCATTGCAATAATTGTAAAACCATTCTTTTTTAGGATTTTCATCCTTGGTTTGGTCTTGAACAAGAATATTCTCTGCTTGATCGTGATGGACATCCACTTGGTTGGCCAAAAGGAGGTTATCCAGCTCCACAAGGCCCATATTACTGTGCTGTTGGAACAGGTAGAGTTTTTGGAAGAGAAGTAATGGAAGCTCACTATCGAGCATGTCTATATGCAGAGATAAAAATATCTGGGGAAAATGCTGAAGTCATGGCTTCGCAGGTTTAAATTGAAAAATACTATTACCTTATTTAGTTCCATAATAGTATAACATATAAGTATGTTGTTATTATATTTTTAGTATTATAACAAGTATCGAGTATCTAAAATTCTCTTTTCAGTGGGAGTTTCAAATCGGGCCTTGTGAAGGCATTGAAATGGGCGATCACTTATGGGTTGCTCGTTATTTGCTTGAAAGAGTTGCGGAAGATTTTGGAATTGTTGTTACGCTTGATCCTAAGCCTATTCCAGGTGATTGGAATGGGGCCGGTTGTCATTCAAACTATAGGCAAGCATCTTTCTTTTTGTTCAAATTTTAATTTTTAACATTTTAAGATGATGTATTTATTACTTTAATTCTAAGTCAATTATAATAAGTTATGTAAATTTAATTTTAAATTATTTAGTACGGAAGAAATGCGAAAAGAGGGAGGAATCAAAAAAATATACGAAGCGATTGAAAAGTTATCTCTAAATCATAAGCACCATATTCGTTGTTACGATCCTTCAGGTGGTAAAGACAATGAAAGACGTTTGACTGGCCATCACGAAACTTCGACCATACACAAGTTTTCACATGGTGTAGCTCACCGTGGTTGCAGCATTCGAGTGCCGCGTCAATGCGCTGAAGATGGATACGGATATTTAGAGGACCGAAGACCCGCCTCTAACTGCGACCCCTATGTAGTAACAGAAGCAATTGTCCGAACAACAATTTTGAACGAAATAGTAAACGAGTAACTTTCTTCAAAATACGAATACCATCAATTTAGTGTAATGTGTTCAATTTACTTCCTAAATACATAATCGTTTCCTTTCAAATCTTTTCCCAAATGATATTTTAAATATAAACTTGAATTTTTTGCACGTTTTTGACAATGGATTTCCGATCAGATCATTTCATAAAGTTATGAAACTTTAATTTTTAAGCTTCGGAGTAAAATTAATTTGATCAACTTAAAGTCGGAGACATTTTAGCTCACAGTTAATCGTAAGACCGATTAAGATTTTCATTGTTAAAAAAAGGGATTAAAATTCCTACTTTGAAAGTTGTTGTACTGAAAGACATCGTTTAAATATTTTTTTACGAATTTCCCCTCTCCCTAAAATAGTTATTTCTTCTGAGGATTATTGCGAAGATTGTTGCTTTGTTTTTAAAAATATAACGAGAATATCAAACATGATTCAAGAGAGTATGAAGATTGTCATTGTTTTTTCATGAAAGTGTAATTTGAAATTATATTTTACAAAATACCTACAAAATTTAAAAAAAAAAAAAAAAAAAATTCTGAATGAAGAATGCAGAATGCAACTTTTAAAAAGTCGACAACAATATTCGGAATGAAAAACAGAGTACATGAATGTAATTATAGATTTTCAGCAATACGACAAAAATTATAAAAATATGAAATCAATAAAAATTAATCTATAAACTGCTTTTTGAGCTCTATATATTTATATATAGATGTAATGATTAAAACAATAATTACAGTTTAACAAACATAAAACTGAACTTTAGAAAATTCTCAACTAACAAATACTTTAGCAAGTGGTAAAAATTTCTGTATTTGTAAAAATGAATGAAATGGATTAATCGATGTGGTAGTTAAGTGATGTCCTCAAAAAAATTTACCAAAAGCCAAAGAAAATTTACCACACTTAAAAATCTGTTATTATTAATTCATGTAAAGTTCGTTTAAAGATTAGTTTACAAACAAGTTTAAAGTACTTGATTTACCAACTAAGTTGATTATATGGTTGGTTTCTACCTCTGATTTTCAATATTACACATGCTTTTTATATGGCATTTTTAATAAAGTCGAATTTATATAAATGAACTACTTTTTGTACTTAAAACCAAAAAGTATGCCCAAAGCTTTACGGTACACGAAACACGTGTTATCAATCAAGTGTGATTAAAAAAACGCATGATTTGATCACATGCAAATGGATAAGCTTTGAGTGTTAATAAAGGAAAAGCTTTTTAAAAGCATTTTAATACCAATTCAGATTAAAACTATTAAAATACTTTCAATTTTTTCAAAAGCCTATTTTTTGCAAATAATTATATCATGTTTATTAAAAATGAGCGCTACATTATTTTACACATTCACAACCAGTATATATGATGTATTTGATTAAAATATATTGTTAGAAATTTTGGGTTTGTAAGAAATTTATTTTTCGTCACCTGAACCTCAAAAATTGTTTCATTTGTGTCATTAATTTTCGACGAGACGATTGAAATATATTTGAATTATATTTATTAAAACAAACAAACAAACAAACAAAAAAACAGAATCAGAAATTAAGGTGAAAAGTGGGTGAACTTAACTTTAAAATAATTTAATGTAACAACCAATGCTGTTATAAACAAGATGAAGGATTTTTTTTTGAAAAAAAAATTTGTTTTCGGGGTTAAAACTTTAAAAAAAAGATTTTTAAAAAATAAATATTATTTATAAGAAAAATTTTAAAAATCTGCTTCCTAACTCCCATACTAAATAACGAGGTGGATGTAAATTTCAATAAAAAAGGTCAAGTGCTTTAGTCTGGGTATTCCGCATAGTTTTGCTACCCAAAAGTATTTAAACTGAAAGAAACAGTGTTTCATTTTCAGAAACTTACAAAAAACATTCTTCTCCTTGAAAAATTTATTAAAAATAGTTTCTTAAAAAGAAAAATGTTTTAAAAAAAAAAGTTAGGTACTTCCTCCTAAATAGGTTGACCACAGAAATTAAATTACATTTGTTTTTTTGGATTAAAAGGGAGTATACGGCAATCTTAATTACAACATAGTTGTGTAAAAACTACTTATAGTCGTTTTTATTTTTTCAGTGAATTTTTATTAACATTTTATTTTAAATTTTGACCTTACAGCAAAAAAAAAGACTTTTGGCACAAAGGGAAGTAAAGATTGTTTTAAAACGTGACGAGAACGTGGCGCATTCATCGCAAAAAGCAATTCAGGCTAATCTCTTTACTTAAATTTTTGAATAAAAGGGTAGTTGAAAAACTTTCTAGTGCTCAATTATTTATATTGAAGACAGTGAGAACACGAATAAGTAAATCTTGGACATAAACGCCAAGTGAAATGTCTTTTGGTAAAAGAAAATAAAATAAATAAATCGAAAGAGCCATCTGCTCTGTTAATAAGAATTTTTTGCTTGAGTTAGCAAATTGTTTGAGTTGATCTTCTTTTTTGATATTCAAAAAACAGCAATTTTGTTCACTTGTTTGTGGAGTGCGACGTTTTCTGCTGATAAATTTGTTTGAAAATATATGACGTCATAACATATTTATTTTAGGATATATTTTAAAAAATGGAAGGTTACAAAGGTCTCAACCAAAGTATCTTGGATAAGTATATGTCTCTTGATACTAAAGGTAAAATCCAAGCAAACTACATTTGGATCGATGGTTCCGGTAAGACACTAAGATCAAAAACAAAAACACTTGATTATGATCCACAAACTCCTGAAGAACTACCTATCTGGAATTTCGATGGTTCATCTACAGGCCAAGCAACTGGTCAAAATAGTGATGTTTATTTACACCCAGTTGCACTTTTTGCTGACCCATTCAGAGGAGGTAAGCACAAACTTGTGCTGTGTGAAACTTACACCTATGACCACAAACCAACAGAATCAAATAAACGAAAATCATGTAAAGCTGCTATGGAGTCTGTTAAAGTAAAAATTATTTATTTATTAAAATCTATTTGTCAGATTTTCAAAAGTATTTGATATTTGAACTGCTGCAATTTAAACTTTGGAATGGAAATATATTGAAGAACCCAAATTGTTTATTTTTTAGGACTCTCATCCTTGGTTTGGATTAGAACAAGAGTATTCCTTGCTGGATCGAGATGGATATCCTCTTGGTTGGCCAAAGGGTGGCTATCCAGCTCCACAAGGTCCTTACTACTGTGCAGTTGGAACAGGCAGAGTGTTTGGTAGAGAGGTTATGGAAGCTCACTATAGGGCCTGTCTTTATGCTGGATTAAAAATTGCTGGTGAAAATGCTGAAGTTATGGCATCACAAGTAATAAAACTTGTTTAGTTTTTCAAATATCTAACAGACTTAAATTTTAACTTTAAGTTTTAACAACTAAACTTTAAAATTGGTCATGAACCTAAATTTAAAACATTTATATATTTGTAAGTTAACTTCTCATCTAAAGTTTTATTTTTGTTTTTAATTTTAGTGGGAATTTCAAATTGGACCTTGTGAAGGTATTGAGATGGGTGATCATCTGTGGGTTGCTCGTTATCTACTTGAAAGAGTTGCAGAGGACTTTGGAATTGTTGTTACACTAGATCCTAAACCCATTCCAGGTGATTGGAATGGGGCAGGTTGCCATTCAAATTTCAGGTTTGTCTGAATATTTTAATTTTTTACTTATTGTTTTATTTTTGTCATTGAAATTCATAACTTAATTATGTAAAATATGTCATTTAGTACCATAGAGATGCGTCAAGAAGGGGGCATTAAAAAAATCTATGAAGCAATTGAGAAATTATCAAAGAACCATAAGCATCACATTCGATGTTATGATCCAGCAGGAGGTAAAGATAATGAACGACGTCTTACTGGCCACCATGAGACCTCTACAATACATGAATTTTCACATGGTGTTGCACATCGTGGATGCAGTATTCGTGTACCTCGTCAGTGTGCAGAAGATGGTTATGGATACTTAGAGGATAGGAGACCAGCATCAAATTGCGATCCTTATGTGGTTACTGAAGCTATTGTACGAACTGTTATTTTGAATGAAGTAGTTAGTGAATGAAACAGAATAGTTAGATAACAGAATATTAGCATAGTAAGATTCCATAATTGAGTTCGGTAAATATTTAAATATTTAGCAAGGTCACTTTTTTGTTTGTTTTTCTTTTCATTAGCTTTTATTTCTTTGGCTTTTGGGTTCGGTTATTCTTTGGGAGAAGTTAACACTAATTGAGTATTTTTTGTTATTCAATTCCCATTGATAGCAATATTTGTATAATATATTGTAAATATGTTAAAAGGAAGAATCTTTTGAAATGTATCTTATATGATTCTTTTAAAAACTTTAAAAGCTCTTTTTTTAATAAAAAGATTGTGAAAAGATTATGATAATGATTAATCATGAGAACAATGCAAACAACACAATCACACAATGGTTATTGTTGTTGTATTTTGTAAATTAGTTTCATGTTTAAAGTTATGTATAAAAGAATTGTCTTAAGAAAGAAAAAACGTCATCAATTACACGGAGCCATTTTAAAAAAACACTCCTTGTGATTTCAGTATGGGAATGGCATGATAGTGAGGGATTTGACATGACACTTATTAGGTTTTAAAAAATTTATAGGTGATGGAAAAACCTTGTAAGTAAAAGATCCCAGTAGACTTTGAGTTTAATCGAAGCAGTGATTACCGGAATTTCTAATAACAATGATTGTTGTCAGATTAAATGCTCAACTTATTTTTGCACAATACACCAACACATTAAAAGGATTAATGACAAATCTAATGGAAAGTTATTGTCAAGATTGTGGATGTAAACAGGTGAAATCAAAAGATTTTAAAGTAATGAATAAAGTCGAGTTAAAGTCGTGGTCAAACAACAAAAATGAAGTCTCGCCATTTCTACGATGCACAGCGAGTCAGAACGGCTAAAAAACGGCAAAAGTTATGTAACCATCATATTACATATGAACATATGGGTGAAAACTTTTAAATTTTTTTTCGAAAATTACCACTACATTTAAAGATACTCTCCACCTCATAAGGATTTAAAAAGGTCTAAAAAGTTGTTGTTGACCACTCTAAGTGCTTTATGTAAAAATTGATTTTTATGGTATTTGTCATTTTTTCTTTTTTCCTGTTTGTTAACATTAAGCTCAATTATTCTTTGCTATGAACTAATAAAATGAATATTTAGGCACATTTATAATTTTAGAAAACTAATTAGGTTTTATACAACAAAATTATACAACAAAAAAAAAAAGGCTAAAAATGTGTTCCTTTCATAAAATCCAAATTTTTACATAAAGCTCTTCCTCTTCGATTATTGAGCTGAATTTTTTTCGGTGATCTTCTAAGGTGACACAGAACAGCTTTTCAATTGACATTTCAAATTCCAAAAAAAGTTAAAAAGTAGAAAAAAGTTTTCATCCAAATAAACATGCGATATATCAATTTCAGGGTGTATGATCAGTTCTGATCAAGAGGTATTGGTACTGGTTCATCATAATCTTTCTAGATATCTTGGCTGTATGGTTCATCTTTGAAAATTTACTTATTCAACAATAAGGATCATCTCCTCTTTAATCCTCTGTTGACTATTTTTCTGTTTGTTCTTTACTTTTTATGTAGAAAGTTTATAATTTTCGGAATGTTTTAAAGAATCAACGGTGCATTTTTTTAAGAAAATTCCCCTCAATTTTGTAAGTGAGAACAAGATATTCGCTTAATATAAAATGTCATATCAGAAATCTCATATTCGATACTGCTTCTTATTTGAGGTCATTCCGCCGGTGAGGCCGAATAAACAAATGTCAAGCCTTCGGCCAAGGCACAACTAACAAACTCACTTGTCAAATTTGGTTTCAATGTTTTCATTTCAATGACTTCCAACTCGATTGTCAAACTGAGATTGATTCTGAAGTCGATGGTCTGATCGTCCAACTGAGATTGATTCTGAAGAGGTGGGCAATTTTAGGTTCCCCACAGTCTGACACAACATGGCAAAGACATGCGCTAAAAGGTTTGCACATTCTTGCTCTCCAAAAAGCGACGCTTTAAATGGTTAGATCATTTAATTGCGGGCGATGAGAAGTGGATACTTTATGTAAACCTCACAAAAAATTGTCAGTTTGCCAACGCTAAAGAGCGGGCAGAACCAGAGCCCAAAGCACATCCTCACCAAAAGAAGGTCATACTGTCAGTGCGAAAGAAAGTCATTTAAACGCGGCCACAACAATAAAAAAAGCTATTTTCTGCACAACAAAGTGTAAAGAAAATATATAATTTTGTCATGTTTGGCCACATGCCAATTTTGTCATGTGGCCAAACATGACAAATTTGGCATGTCTTAGGTTTATAGAGGTGGGACGGGTGATCCCGCCCACCATATTCTGCAGACATCGCTACAATCCGACGATCAACTTTTTAATGCCCTTTAATTTCACATGTCATGGAAAAGCTATGACGATGTTTAACTGATGTAAAAGCTGGCATTCGTAAAAAATTCTTCGAGTTGCAGCCAGGCAGCTTTTACACGGATGGAATCCATTCTTTGCTCAACAAGTAGAGAATTATCGTTGATAATAATGGTGATGATATTGTAAGTTGATTGTGTTAACTTAGATTTCATGAAAGTACAAAAGAAGTTTCTGTGTTGTTGAAGTTGAAATTTGGTACCGAATGTCATTTCTCGAGCCAACATGACGTCGTACAAATTGTCTGCCTTTACTTCCAAAAAAAATTAAGTTTAGATTCGTCTTAGAAAAGTTGTTTAAAAGGTTTTTTCCCTTTCAAAATTTAACTACGAATTTGGATGTGGATATATAAATCTTTAAATATAATCTATAAAACTTATCACCAAGCAAACGTTAAATTAAAATATATTGTATATTGAATATTGTAAACTTTCTTTCCGCGTAATACTTGTATAATCAGAACATTTTATTGTTCTCATGGTAACTTGTGCAAACTTCTAAGTTATAAACTTTTATTATATTTAGTTTTATTTTTATATTTAGGAATGACCCAAAAACGTAACCATATACAAAAAAAGAAAAAAAAGCACCCCCTGGGTTACAAAGGACCAATAGTGTTAGTTGGCTCGGAACTCACTCGTTCTCTCGACGGGGCACAGTGGTCAGTTTAGCTGAAAATAACGAAGCTTGGTTCCAAATTATGACTGACTTTTTTGGTACAGAAAAAAAAACACGTAATGAAATATTTAAATGAGTAAAATACAAATACTATTACAGAATTTTTTTAAATCCTATTTTTTATAGAAAACTTTTTTTCAAATATTTTTAAACTTATTAGAAAGTTTAAGTTCAAGAAACATTAAAAGTATCGCTCAGTATCTTTTTATAAACCACAGGTTGCCATTTTTTATTTTGTTACTAAAAAATGATTTTCTACCTAAAATGATAAAAATATAAAAAGGTTTTCATATGTAACTACTTGCATTGCAGTGAGTCCAAAAATTGAAAAAAAAATTATTAGCTCACCCTTGCATAACTACTTTATATTTGCTGTCGCATAAGAACTAGAGAAAATTACTTATGAAATTATTAAAAAAAATTATTATTACGAAATAATAATTTATTACTTGAACCCTTTTGTCAAACAAAGTTTAATCAATTTTGCATAAACTATCGAGCACCATATTTGTGGATCAAAATTGTTGTTCCAAATTTTGATTTGTCAATTTCATTTTCAGTTATTAAAACTAAATTAAAAAACTATATTCTTTCTACTGGTAATATATATAAATATTTTTGAAATGAAAAGTTATTTCACTCTGGATAATTTGTAAAATTATTTTCAGTTTTTGTTAATTCTACTTTGTTACTAGTTATTAAATCAATTGTATTTTTATTTTATTATATATAAACGTTTGATATATTTTATAGGGTTCTGACGACAAAATCTTTTGGATCTTCTTTCAGATACCAAGTTTATGTATTGTTATATTGTTGTATTACGATTAATAATTGTAAACTAAAAAGAAAAGAAAAAAAAAAAAAAAAAGATCATTGTGTGATCTATCGTCATTAATGTATATATACTACAAGCTTCAGCTTTACTAGTACTTTTGTTCTTGTTTTATTAAAAAAAACAGTGCAATTTTGTTAAAATATTACATACAAAAATTATTGGCCCAGAGGAAAGAAAGAAATTTTTGTCCTTCGAAAACAGGTATTTCATCAAATCTATTATTGTGTCGGGTAAACTATCATTTTGATGCATTCTTGTAATCTATTTGGTACTGACTCAACTAGTTTCTGAAGAACAGACAACTCGACGTTTTTCCATTCATTTTTCAAGAGATTCCGAAGATCATGGATATTCTTCGGCTTTCTAATATTTGAATATCGTTTTGCTTGAGCCAATCCTTAACTAGACCTGATGTATGCTTAGGATCATTTTTATGGACGAAGAAAAATTCTTGTCCAAAATTAAATTTTCGGATCGATGGTAACAAACGCTGCTCTAAGTTATCACGATAATAAAATCGATCCATTGTATGGTCCAAAATATATAATTCGCCAATTCAATTTTCGCGTGAAACAACACCAAATGGAAACAGAACTCCCACCGTGCTTGACCGTAGCCACAGTACAATGTGGATCAAATTCTTCTTTGGGTGCTCTCTCTCCCATTACATTCCCATCAAACTCCAACAGATTAAATTTCGATTCATCGGACCAAATGACAGTTCCCAAAACATAATCGGCTTGTTCAACATTGTTTTGGCGTACTTCAGACGTTTACCTCGATTGATCTTGTTGACCAATGGTTTCTTTCGTGCTACACAACCGAAAAGCTCAGCTTCATGAAGTCTGTTTAGTGTTTTTGTGTCTATTTGCATGTAATGATATTCCTAATTCGATCTCGACCTCGAACTTGAAAACAGCATTGGGAGATTTACTTTGCGTGCTGTTGTTTTACGAAAGAGTCGTATTGTAAAACGAGTTCAATTTATTAATATATTATAAGAGCATTGTTATACAAGTATGCGATAAACACAAAGAAGATATCGTATATCACAGCTCCAAGAAGAATAGAAGAGTTGCTTAAGTCCGTTATTGTTTGACAGGTTGCTCCAAGAGAGCGAGGTTTCGATGATCACGCTACTTATACATATTACCCAGCGGGACATTAATTGTTTTATACAAGCAGCCGATCCAAACGATTTACGTTTATGACAATTTGATTACCACAACATTTCTACATATCGTCGGTTGACAAGTAAAACTCATTATGTACAGTTTTATGGGAAATTGACTTTTATAACACTATGATGCCCAAATATTAACAACTTATTGCAAGAAAAAGTCACTAACTGCGTCAATCAATCCGAAATAGTAGTATTTTATCTAGAGATATCACATTGATATCTCGATAAATGGACTTTTAATAAAGTAAACCAAAGACGTATTATTAGATGGACGTTCAACGCATTTATTCATAAAAAAGATATGCGTGTTACGGTATTGTTTAAATAACAAAAGCGAAACAATAGATGATAATTGCGAAACCGGGGAGTATTTTTATTTTTTTCAACGTCGGAAAAAGATGGTCTCGACTGTCCAATAAAAATATTTTTAAAAGTATTTTTCTGAGCAGCGACACATAAAATGAGTATGACAGAAAACTTTGCAATTAATCAAGAAGATTATTCTTTTTTGCTTGAAAATATTGATAACAAAATTGAAATAGTTGTAGATGATTTTATTGAGATAGATCTTGAAGAGTTAGCGGACATGTTATCAGAAGATTTTGAATTAGAGCTCATACCAACAGCAGGTTGAATCGTATTTTATGTACGTAAACTAAAACAGTAAAAAGCGCAACTTTGCGTATTTAAAGGAAAAGCGCATAATTATTGCATAATTATGCAACTATTGTTAAGACCTAAAATATGTTTTAAATCAATTTCTTTGAATAATTGTAAATTAAAAGTTTGTTATTACCATTTTTTTAATTTAATCTTTTTTTCTTTTTTTTTTTAATTTATTCAAACTCGATAAGTTAATATGACTAGTTTAAGGAATTCATTAAAAATTAAATCCTTGTTTGCGACCGAACTTCTCCACACAAATTCATGCAAATAACTCGCAAACAAGTCTTCACTTGTGCCACTTTGTCGGCGAAGTTTTTCTTTTTGCTCGCATCCACAGGTTTTCAATATTTTGAGTGTGAGCATCAGGATTGTTAGGGTTCACGAAATTCTCCTCGTGCACAATAACTTCGTGCGTATATATATATTGTCATTTCAACTATCGATGTTTGCATACGATGCCCATCCATCTGATATGATATGTGAGCCAGGTAATATCCATCTTTCAATGGCAGCTCGAACTGTTCTATCAGCCACTTCAACAAGGAAGCATTTTCCGGAATTACGCTCAATTCCCCCAAATACCCAGTGACCTTAACGACAAAGGCCACGATGGTATTTCCTGTGATAAAACTTTGATTCATCTATTTCTACCACAATTGGTCGGCCTGTAACGTCTATACCTCCTATTTCACATGGATTTTCTTCGAGCCACTGTCACGAGCCACTGTTCACAAAGCTCTCTACAAAAGTTTAACCAATCAACTACAGTTCGTTTGAGATCTACTTCTGCTTCGCGTGCAATGTCTTTTTGTGGAAAATCAACAGCAAATCCGTACATTATCAGTATAATTAGATAGATGGAAAGGTGACTTTTTGCGAAAAAACTATTAGTTCTGATGCTAAACTTTTTTTTACGTTGTAGACAATACCAAGGTTTCCCGTCGACTACTCCTTTTCGATTTATAATTCCACATTGATTTTGACAAGAAGTGCACAGAAATGAGTTAGGCATAACCCGATTACGGGTACGCCAATTTATTACAGCATTTTCGTCTGATAAAATACGAGCTAAAGTGGTAAGATTGTATCTTGAAGTTAAAATGTCGTTCGGTTGGACCGATTCATTATCTGGAAAAATAAAGCGAGATGCTTGCGGTCATGGCATTTTATAGTTTTTTTTAAAAAAATTTTTTTTCACTTTACAAATATTTTCAATAATTTAGTGAAATTCTTAATTATTCAAACTCTTTTGTTTAAAAATATTCCAAAAACAAAAGAACTTTTTAATTACTTACATTTACGTACATAAAATACAATTCAACCCCAACAGCAATTCCTACAGAGAAGCTAATTGCAGAAGAAGAAACCAAAATGCTGAAAAAAAAAACAGAAGAACGCTTAATAACTAAATTTACCTGTCCGAAATATCACAATAAGTATCTCCCAGCAAACATTTAGTCTAAAAAAGACGTCTTAAATACGTCTTTTAGACGTATTAGACGTTTTTTATACATCTAAAAGACGTCTTTTTTAGACTCGATGTTTGCTGGGCTTAGACAATCGAATTTTAAAAAGTACGAAAAGAAATGTTACATTGGTACTAATGGCGTGTTTATACTCGCATGTTGTGGGAACTTAAATTCTAAACTGGTGCTATTTTATATTTGCAAATACTCCCAGATTATGAAAATATTGTAATAGTTCTTAATTTTGATTTTAGAAATCATTCAAAACTGTAAATTGTTGTAATTTACTATTGAACTTCCATATAGAAGAATGCAAGTTGTCTTTATTACATTTATTACATATACTGGTGTAAGGAAATGTGCACAGTTAAAAAATGGCTAGTTAAAGGTAATAGATGATTGACTTTTGTTACTCATTAACGTGGATTCCATTACAGGCAAGTTAGTACGATAGATCACAACAGACTTTTGAACATCAACAATCTTTATGTCTAATAACTTTAAAGTTTTCAACTGTATTGCCTTCTTTCCTTTCAATTATTCCAACATCCTCATTTGATGTGCTTCGGAAATTTTTAAAATCAGAAAATTTATTTCTGATTAGAAAAAAAGAGAGTAGAAGTCATTATTACATTTACAGATGTTTATGCATGAAATGTTGGAGAATATGATATTAGCAGATTAAAGATTTAGTAGATCTGGAAGAGATTTGTTAATGTTAATGGATAATGGCACTTCACGGTTTAAAACAATTAGTCTCCACATGCATCAAATGACATGTGGATAATTTTTGTTACTTTCATTGTAACAGTTAAAACCATGTTTTGATGCAAATGCTTTTAACTGTTGATGAATACTTATCACATGTACTTTTTTTATTTCTTCCAACTTTTGTGAGTGTGTTACATACATAACAGGTTTCTATGTGTTCAGAAAAAGTGAAGAATTTATCATTCCTCTCAGCTTCAAAGCCTTTTTTTGGTTTTAAATCTAACCTGGATAAGACCATGTAACATGATTTGCATAAATATTCAGGATGAACTTTTTGATTGTCTGAGGTTATATCCACCTTGTAAAAACTAAAAGTTGCTTGTTTAAAGATAACAACAGGTTTTAACTGATATTGACTATCCTGTTCTATTATGCAGCCACACTTTCTACATAAATGTTTTAAATATTCCTCATGAAGGTTCATTATTTATCCAGTAATGAGGTAATAGATAGGAATACACGACTACTTCTTTTGATATATCTAGAAAAAGTTAAAAATAAGGTTGTACATCACTTGTAGAAGGCTCAAGAATACGCAACGAAAGGTATGGTCCTATTATTTTTATTATCATATGTTGTTGCTATTAGTAACAACAATAATGATAAAAATAATAGGATCATTATAAGTTAAAGTACCTTTAGATGACTGACTGTTTAAAAATGCTCTATCAAAAATGCTCATTAAAAATACATACTTAATATTTCTTTCCAACTTCTGAAGTCAATAGTTTTTTATGAACTTTAAGATGCTTTTAGTTATAGTACCTTTAGACCAAATGCGATTTAGGCATCGAAAATAAGAAAATTTATAACTAGGACGTTCGCGAAAATAAAAAAAAATTCAAGAGAAAAAAAAAAGCGAGGCAAATAATTTCGACATTTCCGACAAAAATAAGAAATACTCTCTGATTTGAGCCTTAAAGTGAGAAGCATAATCTGAGAGTGGGGTGAAAAGAACACTGAGAATCTCTTATTCGACCTTTAAACTATATCATAGCAATTTTAATTTAACAAGGAAAATTTGTTTCACTTTACTCTATTCATTCTAGTAAACCATACATAGCCTTTTTGCAAAAGCCCAGTTTTAGACGTCAAAGCTTAAGCACAGTTAAATTTTTATTAAACAAAGTTCATAGCTGATTAATTTTTTTGTCTTTTACAACCATAAGCTTCAGTAAATGCATAATTATAATGGGTTTGCTAAGGGGGGTTTTTTGAAACTAATTTGACGGGTAGAAGTCGGAATATCTATTTCATGAATTTAGAAAACTGACGGTAACACGCATAGTTTTTGGCTAATTGGCGGCACCTTTGACCTATAACAATTCGTTGAACGCCCATCTATTAATACGTCCTTGAGTAAACTAAAACTTAAATTATTTCAAATTAGCTGCTGTTTCACTTAATGAGTTTTACTAGTCAATAGACGATATTAACCAGGGGGACATTAATTCTTTTATGACGATTTGATTACCGCAACACGTACTATCAATCTATCCGATGTTTCGGTTATTATTCATTTTCGACCACGCCAGAACATATTACAGACACAATTTGTATTTCTTAATTATGTAACTTATTTGACAGTAAGTTACATAATTAAGAAATACAAGTTGTGTCTGTAGACACAATTTGACTACAATGTAGACTACAAATTATGCAGCGTACTGACATCAGTACGCTACATAATTATGAAATACAAATTAGTAATCTTAGCAGCAGTTTCCCGTTGAGAACCACAGTTCTGATGGTGCTGAATTACTAAAGTTCGAAGATCATTACTATGTTCTTTCTTTTTAGGCGTCATTTTATTTGATTGTCATCTAGAAATCAACGAATATTTATAATATTATTGGTGGTTTTAGATATAACATCGACATATTTATAATAAGATTGGTGGTTTTAGATAAAACATCGACACATTTCTGTAACATTCTGAAAAAATCACGAAAGTTCTAGAATTTTTCAAGAGAATTCTTTTCTTTCCTTTCTTCTGGGCCAATAATTTTTGTATGTAATACTTGAACAGCCCTATACTGTTTTGTCAATAAAACAAGAACAAAAGTAATTGAAAAGCTGAAACTTGTTATATATAAATAAATGATAACAGACAAAACAATGATACTAACATTGAGTAATTTTTCTTCTATAACTCTTAGATGACAGCAAATATAAAGCAGTTATCCAAGGGTGGGCCAATAATTTTTGGACTCACTGTATGTGTAATCAAACACAAGGATGAAACTGAATATTAATACAAATTTTTAAGGACAGCTGCCACCGGCAATGATATTTGCAAAGGCTTTTTTTAAAAAAATGCGCAACATAAAACTTCAAATTTTATACAAAAACTTAAATATTTTTTTCGCTCATTTACCATTATCTTTCAGATCATACACAACATGTATTTCAAACCATCTATAATTGAAAAATTAAAATATTTATTCCGCATATTTCCACTTTTTAACATTCATTTCTTTTGAAGATAGTAACTAAACTGGTAAAATGTACATTAAAAATTGCCCGTTTAAAAATCAAGCCAAAAAAATGCTAAAGAAAGAAATGCTGAAATGTTTTTTTTTACAATGTTTTTTCAAAGTTATTCGAAAGCTTTAAAAATTCAAATAAAGTAATAATTTTTGGCCGTTTTTAACAAAGTTTTTTTTATTTTGATAAAATTTTAGCGTCTTTTTTAACTTACTTGTAAATTTTTATTTTAAAAATTCGAATTGCTCGTTTTTTAGGTTTGCACCAAACTCGTTTTAAAATTTGTATCATCTGAAACGTTGGTAAAATTTTGTATCGTCTTAAAAGTGGTAAAATTTTGTATCGTCTGAAACGTAGTAAAATTTTGATGGGTTCTATAATAAAAATTTTTTTAACTGTTTCGTGTAAACGTAGTTCCTAAGACAAAACGTTTAGAGATGGCTGGTATGTCATTGTGTTTGACAAAAAAGTTGTAACATTTTCTATATATGTCAAAAAAGTATTGAAAGTCAATTCTTAAATTAAACAGGTCCTTGCCTTGTTCCAGATTTTTTCACTAAAAATCTTTGCATGAGTTTAAGAGATTCAAATTCTTTACGATAAAAGAACTTTGACTTTAAAACCAATTAATTAACTGTAAATAAAAAGTACCACATTTTGGATATTTCTTACATTTCAGACATATTTGATCATAATTAAATTTATGAACAGATTTTTAATTACAGAATTTTCAAATACATCCATTTATAAATAGTTTTTATAAATATAGTAGATAAATATGTAGTTAAAAAAACTATCGGCGACGTTGGTGTTTGTGTTGAGTCAGCATTTTTGTAAACCTTAAAAAACAACTTCCCCTTTACTTCATTACACAGATTGCTGTTACAACACGCCACCTAATAATACAATAAAATGAATATTTTCATAAAGTTTTTTAGCTATAAAAAGTCACTAAGAGAGATCAATCTAAAGTTGTACTTTAGATTAATTTTGTATACCTGGGAATTTCGTATTCCTATGTCCTCAAAACCTCTGCGTCTTTTAGAGCAGCTTTCAGCAACAGAGTTATGACACTGTTTTTCGAAAAACGTTTCGTACGAAATAAAATCTTGATCTTCAATTTGGTAACGATAAGAGACAGTTATGCAAGAATCATCGTTCTGTGAGCAGTTTTGTCTTTTCTGAGTACGTCGACAATTCTCGTAATTGTCAGCCATACAAGTGTAACATTCCAGACCTTAAAAATGTAAAAAAAAAAAAAAAAAAAACAGAAAAGTTGAAAAGCTTTTCTTAAAAAAAAAGAAAATCTTTTATTAAAGTGGAGGATAAGACTATTGTAACCATTTGTCCTAAAGGTGAGTATCAAAGATGAAGTTAACAATTCTTACCACTTGCTCTTACTATAAAGATAATGTGCACCAAAAATGGTACGATTGGTTTCATTTCCATTTTTTATTTTCAAATTTTTTTCTTGAAGTTCATTAAACTTCATTTCTAAAAAAATCATACTTTAATTTTTTACTTATTCTCTGAATAGGATCATCTTCATTTGTCGATGACAATAGTTTTTTTAAAAATTATTCAGGGGAAAATTACTCATTTTATAAAGTTTTATTTTGAACAGATGTATAAATATTTAATGATTTTTACATGAGCACAGAAGATGAGTTTTGAGCGAGTGAAAAAAAAAACTTCTTTAAGCGAATTTCATCACGAATCTAAACTGCAAGGATGGTATTAATGGAGGCTTCAAACTCTTTCCATATTTTTTTTTGACTTGAATTATTTAACGTAGCTTTTGCAATAAGTTTCTTTGCAGAAAACGGGATGTATTGTGAAGAAAATAAGATGGAAAAAAAAACGAGTTGAAAAAATCTTCACTTTCATAATTAAATTGAACGAACAGGAGAAAGAAGTACATAAAACTTGATCATGCATTCAGCTTCACTTTTGAGATTGACCATTCTATTATCTTACATCACTCTCAGTAAGAAATATTTATTATGAATGAAAGCAAACACATAAAAGAATACTTGTTATTATTGATTTCCATGATAAATATTAATTGAAAACACTTTTTTCTTTAACTGTTGTTACAATTATTACTAATGATAATTAAGTTATTGACAAAAATGTTCATGGAAATGAATTGTTTTACGCAGATTCTTGTTTGAAATGCTATACTTGCTCTACGAGTTCTGAGAAAAATTGCCATGCGAAGCAAAAACTTGAAGAATGTAAAGAGAATCATAACATTTGTTTAACAATTTACCACACCAACATAATTCAATCCGGTAATGAAACGTTGGCAAAATCGAGATACCATAAGTCATGTGCGCGAACAACTCGGACCTGCCGAGCCTACTGTCAACCGTTTCAGGGTAGCAAAGAATGCAAGGTAAAACGTCACCTTAATATTTTTCTTTGAAAAAATCGGAAATAAATTATTCAGGGGGTTACTATGTTGTTTTTATTTATCTTTACGCGAAAGCAAAGTTATTATTTTTTATTTAAAAGACTATGAATAAGTTACTAATTTAATGATTAATATAATTATTAATAGTTAATGATAGTTTCAAATTTGAATTTATTGACGTAATTTTAGGGAAAAAATAAGTTCAATAAAAAAATCATATTTTTAAACAATAATTTCTAATTTTTTTATTTATTTATATTTTATTAATTTTCATTCTTAAACAACGTAGTTTATGCAAAAATTACTCACTATCAAGTTGTAAAACAAGAGGTTTCTTATCTAAAATTTTTTTTTTTTAATTTTCTTTGTTATTCCGTTTTTTTTTACTGTTGACTTTTTATAGACATTTTGCTGTAATCGAGATGGATGCAATAAAATTCCTTCAGACCGACAAGTGATTAGTGCGAAACATACAAGCGCTGGAGAGGCTTCTTCGTGCTTTACTTGGTTAATTCTTTTCACAAATATTTTGTTCTGGAAAATATTATAGAAACAACTTATTTTGGACAATACGAAAGAGCGGTGTACCCATTTTTATAACGCATTTTTATTCTTCGAAAATTAAAACAAAGAGATTTTTTGAAATTTATTTCTTATTGTGTTTAATTTTTCCTTTTTTTTTTTTGGGCACCTCATGTAAACCTCATGTAAACCTCATGGTAGCCTCCTTTAGCATTTTTTAAAAGAAAATCCACGAGCAAAATTTTTTAGAAATGTATTTATTAAATGTAATTTTCGTGCAATAAGTAAGAAATGTTGAGCAACTTTTCTGATTACAAAGCAGTGCTAAAAATGCTATAAGATTAAACTTATAGGTGAAAAAAAGAAGCCATTTCATTACACGAATAAACGCAAATTGTACGATTTTTGCGACATTTTCGAGGGTTTTGTACACAACTCATGTAAATTTGTCTAACACCGTTAAATTTGTTTTATTCGTTCTTTTTTTTCCTAATAAATTTTTGATTAACAAATAAATACTTTTATTATGCGATTCGCACCGCCGATGTCGCTCGATCGCACCGCCTTGTATGATGTCGCTCGATCGCACCGCCTTGTATGATGTCGCTCGATCGCCGACGCTTGAAGTCGTCGTATGAATTAATTAGATTTAATCAGGCTATTTTTCCGTTTTAAAAAAGTTTTTAAATTTATTATAGTTACAGATTTGGGTCATAGTTTTTTTAAAAAAATTTGGGCTTTGTTTCTGTTTTAAAAATTAAGGAAAAGAGGAAGAGGCCAATAAACCTCTACCTTTTGTACAATAGTTTTTCAATGATTTTTTCAACCAGGATTCTGACTAGAAAAAGAAATCCGTGTTACTAGTGAATAGGATCTTGCTAATAGAAGCTATCAATATTTCTCGTCAGCAAACGAAGCGTGTGGGTGGCTGTGTATACTTTCAAGTTGTTTTTAAACTTTCCAATAATGTAGAAGACGCCCCAAATTTCTAAAAAAAATCAAAAATTTAATTCTGTGTATTTCTTACATGAAACTTATCGCAGAGCACAGAATTCATAATTGATTTAGTTCTTAAGATACCTAACATTTCCTTCGACTAGGAAAATTATGTATTGCTTTGCAGTAAGAATAACAAAGGGTGATATAACGACCATAACGTTTAATTATATGCAAAACCTCCCCCGTCCATTCATGTCAATCCAGGAAACGTTCTATTTACGTAAGTTATGATTTTACTAATGATATATTATATATACTAGATGTCTAACTTGCGGGATTTTATTAGACGAAAAGTGAAGCCGCTTTTTTGTTTACAAATTGAATCCGCCATTTGTAATAAGGGCAAAAGCTATATCCAACGTGCGAAATAAAAGTTAAAAATGCATGTTTTTGCCCGAATTAGAAATGGCTTCCACGGCTTCACTTTTCGGATCGAAGTTAGACATCTAGTATATATAATATATTATTGGATTTTACGTATTCAATGTTCATGTTTTATTAGAAAACAACAATTTGCATTTACACCGCCAAAAAATGTTTGTAGCTTTCCAAATGAAGTTTGTTACTTTCTTTTTGTTTTTTTTCAAGACGATATCTGATGAAGTAAAGGAGTTTCATATATTTTGTGATACGTATGGTGGCTAAAATAGAAATCACACGGTGACCAGAATGCTTTTGGCTATGACAATTAATAACAGATTTTCAATCATCCACCAATATTTTCCAGTACGAGGAGCCACAATTTTT
Source organism: Hydra viridissima (assembly GCF_058129835.1). Lineage (NCBI taxonomy): Eukaryota > Metazoa > Cnidaria > Hydrozoa > Anthoathecata > Hydridae > Hydra > Hydra viridissima. The sequence continues at coordinate 14,290,399 of NW_028324300.1, forward strand.
TTGCTCCATTACCGAGATTTTTCAGTGATAAAGCAAACAGTATGAAGGTTTCTTCAAAATCTTTGAACCTAGCCAGTATGAAAATCTAATTAAGACAGCCAAATAGTTCTCACCAACTTATAAAGTAAAATCCGTAAAAAATGAAGACGTGCTAAGCTTTCATAAATGGGGTGGCCTTAGTATTTTAAAAAATAGCAAACGGTATTGAAAAAAAGGATAAAAAGCATAAGCTAGTACTGACTCTTGGTGTTCAAAAGTCAGCTGAAAGGTTATATGAAGGCTTCTAACATTAGTGATGGTCTTCTAAACATTAACATTTAAACTCAATATATTAAAAGAAGTGCTGTTCCCAGATAAAAAAAAAATCACCCCAACAAGATTTAGGGCATGTAAAAAAGTTAAACAATACATCCCACAAGAATAAATGACTCTATGACGAAATAGTGAACTTATTTGTTGTCATCGGAAAAACCAACTGATTATGTTTACACAAAAATGATGCTTCATGTCAAAAAGCGTAAGAAAGAAAGAATTAAAACGAGAATTTCAGATAACGTTTGTTTTATTTCATGTAATCAGCTTTTTTTTTATTTTACTTAAAGAAAACCCTGAGTGGAGTGTAGAGTTTTTATAAATTAAAAAAATTAAATATTTAAAAGGATTTAATTAACAGCTATTTCATTTTTTAAATCTTCAACGTTTTTAAATAACAGATATTTCATTTTTTAAATCTTCAACTTTAAAGTTAAATCTTCAACGTTTTACACTCCTTGACACTCTCCCACGTAGATTTGTTGTAATCTTTTGAGAAGCAAATCATTATATTTCGAATAAAAAGTGTGAAACGTAAGGATTTGCAAAAATCTTTTTAAATTTGTTTTATTTGAATGTCGCAAATTTTATGAGGTTTTTGAAATTCTTTTTAATTTTCTAAACTTATTAAAAAAATTAAAAATTTTTAGATTCTTGATTTTTTTTTTAAAGTATTAAAAAGATATTTGAGATCGAAAAATTGTTTGAAAAAAAAAAAACAACACAAAGCTGCGGTAAATTACTAGCATGATTTCAATATTCGGTCTAGTTGAATTCCTTTTTCGGTTTTTTTTGAAGTTTTAAGTGTGTTCCTATCTTTTCTACTTCGTCATTAAAAAATTTAATGACACAAAAATCACCGACGCAACTCTGCTCACGTCATTGACTTATTTGATTGATTTTAGTCTTAATTTCAATGCTTTTTTTTTTTTTCTTTTCTTTAAAAATTGATTAATTAAGGGCATTTACCCAAGTCTGCAGATTATAATGATTTCTTAAATAAGGTTTCTCTAAAATATATTTTGAGCTTCAACGAACCTATCACGAGCATGAAAACTCCATAGCATATAATTGGATCCCAACCATTTTGTATATACTAAAGAGTTGAGCTATTTTTTTGAAGATCGCAGAAATTTCAAAGATTAATTAGAATGTTTTTAAGAAACAAATATATTTTTGAAATTTTTATCGAGTCGTTACACATTTCTATCGAGTCGTTACACGTTTCTATCGAGTCGTTACACGTTTCTATCGAGTCGTTACACGTTTCTATCGAGTCGTTACACGTTTGAACCCTGGAACGTTAAAAGGTTTTGAAGAGAATACTGAGTGAGATACTTTTTGATTTTTATCACCACTTTTATATAAGCCTCTCAATTACTTTAGTATCGTCTTTGCTATTTTTCTCTCTATGCACAAAATTCGCAACAACAACAGGGCGTTCGTTTTCTTCATCGGTTGTAATTGTATTTATTAATTTTCTTATAGGTTTTCTCCTCCATTTTTTTCTTTTGGAGTTTGTTCGAACCAACCATCGTGTCAAATGTTGATCACTTTTTAATGTTCCTAAGTGGTTGATTGACTTGTCACATCTTCCGGAAGACACATTATATTCACTATATTCATCCCTACTATAATTGTACGTAACATTTTCGCTAGCATTATAACTGTCGGCTACTTCCTTAGATTTAAAATTGTAATCAAGGTTATCATTAATCTGGTTATTGTTTATCAGATCGTTTTCAGAATTTTTAACGTTTTGACGATTTACATTATCAATTGCATCATCATGACAAGAGCCAGAGCAAATAATAGTTCTACCATCATGATAATTAAGTTCAGAAAATATGTCATCATCTTCTGTGCAGCAATAACACTGAAATTTGGTATAACTAAGTTCATTATGACAGTCATCAGCAAAGTCAACCTCATCATCACTTGTTGTATCACTTTGACTAAAACGAGAAATTGAAAGCTCATTAATGTCTTCGGAGTTGTTTTTTCCATAATGTTCGTTAACAAAACGGCCATCACCGGCCGTCGTTTCCGTTGAACTTAAAAAAATCCTGCTTTTACAGCTGTCAGAGTTTAAATCAGGTTTGTCCTCGTCAATTCCTTCCACGTTTTTATGAAAATTTTCATCAGCTTCACATAAAATGTTCAGGTTTACTAAACACTCAATATTGCGCTTCATTTCACTTTCTGATTCTATATTTAGGTCTAAACAAGAACTTCCTCTTCTTAAATAACTAAGGTTTACGATGTTGCATCCTCTTGTTGATTGGTTGATGAGGTTTTCTGTGGACTTTCTACGAACGTAGTAATGCTTCCTATCAGGGGAGCCGAAAACATACTCTAGATCATCTGAAGGAGCAGATTCTTCATAATCTTTCCTAAAATGCTCTTCAATGTCTGAAGCATCAACTAAAGAACCATTTCGTGACTTAGTTTTTGTCCATTTTAACATCCTACCGGAATCAAAGTTTGTAATTAACGAATTAGTAAACGTATTAACGAAACAGTAAACGAGTTGGCAATTAGTACGAAATATCTTTTAAAATTTGTATCAAAAATTTGTATTAAAAATTTGAAAAAACCTGATAAGTTTTAAATAACTGAGTACCCAATCTCAAACAGAGACATTGAAGTCAAAAATATTTCTACTTTGATGGTAAATGACGTCTTTAAGGTAATCAATCGATATAAAAAATAAACAAAGTATTTCAAACGTAGAAAATTCTTCAGCCTTCATTAAATATTTACTGTTGCAAAATATTTGGTATTTTAACTTGATAATCTTGGAAGTAAATATCAAAGTTGTATCAAATTAACAAATCTCAATTGTTCAAGTTATGGATAATCAAACATTTAAGTGTATTAATTCAACATGTTTTTTCTTAAACCTACTTAAAATTGCGATCAAGATAGCACGCTCGATACCAAATTTCATTCTATTTAAACGTGCACCGAAGGTTTTATCATCACAAAAATGTCAGTAAAGTAAAAAAAGCAAAAAATTCATACACAAGAACATAAGTTAAAGTTTTGGTTATGCAAATTGTTTTTGTAAATTGTTTGGTTCTGTAATTTAATCTGTTGTCTATTACACGAGTAAAAGTTAACCAGTTTGCAATTTGGATATTTCAGATTAAATTAACTGCAACAACAACAACAAAAAAATGAATAAACAAAAAAGAGTGTGTTCACCCCTCAAAGTAAAATTATAAGTAGATATAAATCTAAAAAAAAACTCTTACAAAAAAAATAATGTAAATGTAGTTTGTTATTAAGAGCAAAACAAATTTAATTTTGAAAAAAGTCATCAAAAAATGATGCTTCCCAACTTATGATCGAAACAAATCAACAGCGTCGTTGATAATTAAACTGGTTTAGGTTCAAACCATTTTTCGGTAAAGGTTTTTCGGCCAAATCATAACCCCAAATGCATGGAACCTCATTTGCATAAAACAAAATGAATGGATTCATTAAAATCCATGAGTTCAAAAAAAAAAAAGTCACAATTTAAAACATTGTTTTAAATAAGCGTAAAAAAGATTTTTATTGAATTCAATGAAAATCATCGTTACGCTCCACTTGACAACAACAAAAAATTGCTAAAGAAAGGTCCAAGTTGTTGGTAATAAAGTTGTTAACTAAGATCCTAGTGATTGGTAACAAAGATTTAAGTAAAGCTTCAGCAGCAAGAAAAATTTAACAAAAACTTGCTAA